>NC_084580.2:5175000-5297500 GCF_033978685.3 Nerophis lumbriciformis
TGGTGGATTGTTCCCGCCCAATTATGTGACGTGGGAGCACAATCCACCATTCACGTCACAGCAGAATGGGGGGATATCCACCAAACAACATTCTTATCATCATCAACCCTTGATATTTATGACGTAAAACAAATGCGACAAATATTTGTTTACTTTCAAAATGCCATCCGTATTCGTGTTTGCTGGGATCTTTTTTTCTTTCGCTTTTGTACATGAAGAAGAACACAGACCTTTTTGTTGTCGTTTCTGAAGCGGATCATTGACGCGTGTCCCCTTCGAAATAAATGCACCAGTACAACTGCGACAAGACAGGGTTAGGCAATCTCAACACTCAAGCAAGAACAAAGCACAACGCAGAGGATTCAAACAATTTAAAGACACAGCCACGCTACTGTTCATCATATTATTGTTAGGGGGTTTATTTACCTAATTTGCAAAGAGGATGGGGCATTAATTGGAGGTGAGCCATTATTTCTGAAATTTGAAAACGCATATCACAGTAACAACTTGTTTTTTTTCAAATGCATGAGAAAGTAGAAAGGAAAATGTAGCTCTCGTTGTTGAATACATGGTCAAGTACTTTGCACAGCAACAAGAGAACCAATGTTCAGCCAGCATTGATACCGCTGATGTAGACAACAAACAGTACAACAGCTGAGTAGTGCAAGCAACATTTTAAAATGCAGATATGTAAAGCAGCGGGATGCTGACCTCCTGATACCTAAAATCCAGCCGCAGTACTGCTATTTTGTGGAGTTAAAAAAAACTACATCAGTAGTGTACAACAGTACCTCAACTCACAAGCTTAATTGTGCAACAACACACAATACCGGAAATGTGTCCTGTGAATGTGGTACAATGTGGTTCTTACCATGTTGCCACCCTTTTTAAGTTGTTTGTACAGTTACTGAAACATGACTGTTTCATGTTGTTGTGTCCACAGATATGATTCGGATAATGAGATGGATCCAGAGATCGAAGAAGCTTTCGAGAAGTTCTGTTTAGAATCCGAGAGAAAACGACAGCAATAACACCAAGGCGTCGTCGATGTAAAGAGGACATGAAATCAGTAATTGTTGTGAAGCAAAAAAAAAAAAAAAAAAAAAGACTTATCAGCCTCCATGTATTGTTTAAATTGAAACAAGAAGCATTTTACTAAGTTGTTAATAGCCACAGTTCTGAGTCTGAGACCATTTTTCTCCATTACCCATTGGTTAGAAAAGGAAGTGAATTAATTGGGTACATTTTAAAAAGGTAGATATTTTTCAGTCATGGACGCTCCAATTGTTTGTTTTGTTTCCCAGAAATACCTTTTACTTTTTTGAAGGGCAGAGTGCTGTGAACTTTCTGCTGTGGTGTTTGTTTTTCTCAGTCTCCAAAATGTTCATAATATACACAAACCTCGGCTGACACCTGAAGTTGTTGAAATTGTTTCATCTTGAATGTACGCCACAATCTGTGGGGCAACTCGACTGCATTAGATGTTTTGTTCATCTTAAAAAGAAAATACTGTTTCTTAGCAATCCACAGCCTATATTAAGAAATGTTTTATTGTCTTTACATATTATTTATAGTATTGTTTGCCTGCAATAAGACCTTTATTATGTGAGATGGTTTGTTTTGTGTTCTGAATGAATGAGGTTATTAAGATGAGTATTATTTCAAGGTATTTTTAAAATACATTAGTATTATCAAGTGTATTCTAACCTGTACCTTTTCAGGAAGGTTTTCCACTCACTTCCCAAGAAGAAATGAACCCTCATGGGTCATTTCCTTTCTGATAACATAAGGGAAATGAAGTAAGTATCTTTGATGTATTATTAACTGTAAAATGCTTTACCAGTTAAGCACAATTCAAGAAAGTTGACCATTAGCCTCACTCTCATATAACACCACTTGTTATTTAGTTATTATTTATGGGGGTGTATTCCAGAAAGCAGTTTAAGTGAAAACTCATGATTATGAAAACCTTGAGATGAGGAACATTTAAAGTTAAAGTACCACTGATTAGTCACACACACTGGGTGTGGTGAAATTACCCTCTGCATTTGACCCATCCCCTTGTTCCACCCCCTGGGAGGTGAGAGGAGCAGTGAGCAGCAACGGTGGCCGCGCTCGGGAATCATTTTGGTGATGTAACCCCCAATTTAGTGTTCCGTTCCAGAATTGTTTGTGTAAGTCAAACTCAAAGTCAGTTACCATGGTAACAATATTGTAGCAAATATACACTAAAATTCACTACAGTTTTGAACTGAAAAGAAACTATTCCACTTTTTGTTTCATTGCAGCCATTTGCTAAAATCAAAAAAGTTTAGTTTTTTTCTCATTAATGTACACTCAGCACCCCATCTTGACAGAAAAAAACAAATGTAGATTTTTTTGCAAATTTATTAAAAATGGAAAAATCTCAAAAGACCTCATGTACATAAGTCTGAGACCCTTTGCTCAATATTTTGTTGATGCACCTTTGGCAGCAATTACAGCCTCAAGTCTTTTTGAATACGATGTCACAAGCGTGCCCAATCGTTTTTCAAGCTCCATCAGATTGGATAGGAAGCCATTCTGGAATTTCAACAGCAATTGCCAAATCTGCCACGATCAATATTGTGACGTACCAGGGGCCGCCCAAAACACTCGCATGCCCCGTTTCATGAGGACCAACGAGGGCCACAGCTCATACGTGCACCGTGTCAATTTTTAATTGTCAATTATTATTTTGTTTTTAAATTGAGCCTGTATATGGAGGTTAATTTATGTCTTTATTATGATTTTTTTTTTATACTGAATTTATGTAACTTAAGTTTTTGCGTTTGGATTTTGTGAACTGAATTTTTGTATTATCAAATTATGCTGGCAATTTCATTGAAAAAAAATGTGTTTTAAAATTCAATGTATAAAAATTCAGTGTAAAAAAAAATGTGTGTAGAAATTCAATGTAAAAAAAATAATAATCTGTCGAATTAAGACTAAAGCAATCAATCCAGAAACAGACAATGAGGTGTCATGTTTGAAGTCACATAACGTGTCTTGCAAGACAGCATAAAAAAGGCAGTTAACTGGGCTACCTTGACGCAATACAATATAAAAACACTTCTGACCACCAGTGTGTCACATACACTAGCATCTGCCCACCAGGTGTGACATCATAGCACGTCATGCCCGCTGGATGTTTTCCAATGGTTAGAATCTGCACTTTTGAGTGACATAAGAAGCTCTGCTTCATGCAGACCAGGCATGAACGGAGTCGGGCAAAGTGGGCGGGGCTTGTTTACGGAGCAGCAAGTGTCAGACAGAGGCAGAGTTCTACAGCGAAGTTCTGCAGAACCGTGATATAATATCGAATATGCATACTTGCCAACCCTCCCGATTTCCCGGGAGACTCCCGAATTCCAGTGCCCCTCCCGAAAATCTCCAGGGGCAACCATCCCGAATTTCTCCTGATTTCCACCCGGACAACAATATTGGGGGCGTGCCTTAAAGGCACTGCCTTTAGCGTCCTATCTCACCTGAAAAAGAGACTATTATATATGTCTCCGTTATCCATAGGTTTATCTATAACCAGTGTTGGGACTAACGCGTTACAAAGTAACCCGTTACTGTAACGCCGTTAGTTTCGGCGGTAACTAGTAATCTAACGCGTTATTTTTTATATTCACTAACTCAGTTACCGTTACTACATGATGCGTTACTGCGTTATCTTACGTTACTTTTTATGTAGTATAAAGTGTGTTTTATCGGAGCGCTGCTGTGTCATCGTTCTGATTCTTCTTGTGTCACAAGCCGGAGAAGAGAGAGAGACATGCGTTCTGTGTGTGAGTGTGGGGAGGGAGGAGGGGAGGGGGGCGTGTCTGATCATGGCGGAGCCAGAAGTCGAGTTTGCTAACATGGAGATATTTTCACTACTTTTCTTTTGTCGAGCACAAAGAAAAGAACATTTTAGTTAAATGTAAATTGTGCTTTGGATCAAAGATCCCATCTACTGCCCAAAACAGCAATTCAAATCTGCTGAAACAAGCTACATAAGCAACATGCTTCGACGAAGCTAGTAAAGAGAGACAGAGACTCTGATGCCACTTCACCTCCACCACCACCATTTAAGGATTGACTCTGCCTCTGCCTCATCATTCACCGCTGAAGGTACACACACTCTGTCAATCAATGTTCCCTCTAATTGTTCATGTGTGTGAGCAAACGCAAAAAGTCCCTGAGCATTCAGTGGAGTCCATGTGAGCAACTTTAGACATGCACACTGTGGCTACACCAGCAGCACACCTGTCCCAAACCTGACTAAATAACAAGTTCAATCTCCATCCATCCATCCATTTTCTACCGCTTGTCTCTTTCGGGTCGCAGGAGCCTATCTCAGCTGCATTCGGGCGGAAGGCAGGGTACACCCTGGACAAGTCCCCCCCTCATCACAGGGCCAACACAGATACACAGACAACATTCTCTTATTATTATAATCAAATGACAGCAGTCATTTCCATTTCTAATATAAGTGTTTAGGCCCACTTACAATGACAATAACAACAAATATTGTTTTTCATGAACTGTGTACTTGTATTGTTTGTCTGGGTGGAGGTCCTGCTTTGGAAATAGTTTGTACCCCTTTCATTTAGTTCCCATTAAAACATTCACATGTTGCACAATGAGATGTAAGCAGGGGATCATGTGTACATTCCTGCAACTTCCTGTTTGTAAAAAATATATTTTTATTAGTATTTATTTAATATACTAACAGCATTTAATGATTAATATTTATAAATTAAGATTCCTAATAAATGACACTAGAATAAGCACACATTTGATTGGTAAATCATAGTGTAACGACCTGGAATTACACTTTATGTGTGGTGTTGGAGTTGTCCGACTTTTTGTGTGGCTGTAAACGCATCACTGGCTAAGTGCCATATGTGCATGTGTTGGCGCAAGTGAGAAAGAGCGAGTGGCTGCTGTTGATATAACAAAGTAGCTTTTGGTCTGGTTTGTACTGCAGAAAATGACCACTTTTGCTAGATATCATTTTTTTTACTAATGTTTTGGTGATGTGTTTATGGCCGACAATAAAGAGTTTTGCTCAGTAACGAAAATGCCTGGTTAGGCTTTGTGTATGTAGTGTGTGCCTTTCTTGGTTTACATCTATGCTGTTATTATGCTGTTTGTTACTTATGTACGTTATGTTGCAGCTATTTAAAATCTTTTTGTCAATTTGTTCTGGCCAGAAACAAATTGGCCTTTGTAACATATCTTTGTCTTTGTGTGTTGTATGTAGAGCACATTGCTTAGCAGAGTTCAGTGATGCAAATACATGTCAAGTTGATCAACAGATTGTATTATTCTCCACTACAATAACAGTACTGAAATGAAGGCTAAAAGGGCATTAATGGGAGCTTTAAAAAAAAAAAAGAAGAAAAAAAGAAGTAACTAAATAGTTACTTTTCACAGTAACGCATTACTTTTTGGTGTAAGTAACTGAGTTAGTAACTGAGTTACTTTTGAAATGAAGTAACTAGTAACTGTAACTAGTTACTGCTTTGCAGTAACTAACCCAACACTGTCTATAACCCATAAAGTAGGCAGGCACGGAGCTATTTCTCAGTGTGTGTTTATTTCAGCCGGCACGTTAATACACTGGCACACAACATCCGGATTCCCATCATGCATTGCTTCAAAACTAGGCAAGTAGTAATGTCCAAAAACATAACAGAGACGAAGGAGAAGAACGAAGAAGAGACATGGTGACGACGAGTAAGAGAAGAAGTACACTTGCAAGATCCAAAATGATTGGAAAAAATTATTTCAGTTCATCCAGGACAGCTCGAAGGGGAAGGTGTATGCTGCCTGCCAATTTTGTAGATCAGACTTCTCCATTGAACACGGTGGCCGAACAGATATACTCATTCATGAACGGATTATTTATATATATATATATATATATATATATATACTTGAAAAAAAAAATATATATATATATATATATATACTTGAAAATATATACACCACCCGCCACCCCCTAGGAGGAATGTTCATATATTCTTAATATTCAGTGTTTTATTGTTCATATTTAATATTGTAAATCCCACATTCTGTATTTTCATGTACACTCTGACTGTCATTTATTTCAGTAAATAAATGATAAATGGGTTGTACTTGTATAGCGCTTTTCTACCTTCAAGGTACTCAAAGCGCTTTGACACTACTTCCACATTTACCCATTCACACACACATTCACACACTGATGGAGGGAGCTGCCATGCAAGGCGCTAACCAGCATCCATCAGGAGCAAGGGTGAAGTGTCTTGCTCAGGACACAACGGACATGACGAGGTTGGTACTAGGTGGGGATTGAACCAGGGACCCTCGGGTCGCGCACGGCCATTCTGCCACTGCGCCACGCCGTAAAAAAAATTAAAAAAAAAAAAAAAATTAAAGTTAATTCCGTTTTTGAGATGGTCGGTTTAGTTTTTTTTACTCAGAACGTACATGAAAATATAAATTGTGGGATTTATAATATTAACTATGAACAATAAAACACTGAATATAAAAAATATTTGAACTTTGCTCCTCTACTTCCTTGATCGATATATTTTATAATCGAGCAACAAAGATGCAAGGAGCACAGCGAAAAATAAAGGCAAAAGGATAAAAAAAACCAACATATTATTCGATATAATATCACTGTTCTGCAAGACTTTGTTGTAGAAATCTGCCTCCGTCTGACACTGCCGTTTGCGAGGTCTGAAGCTTGTTGTTGCCCCGCCTACTCTGCCCTGTGCCTTGTCTGCATGAAGCAGTGCTTCCTATGGTCACTGTAGTACCTGTATGTCACTCAAAAGTGCAGATTCTAAAGTTAAACACTGGAATCATTTCAATGGATTATGACGTGTTATGATGTCACACGATGATGATGATGATGTCGAAGACCTCTATGAAGAACACGAACAAAGGACCCAGATTTCCCTCGCCCGGACGCGGGCCAGGCCCGGAGGTGGGGCACAATGGCGAGCGCCTGGTGGCCGGGCACAGCCCGAAGAGGCAACGTGGGTCCCCCCCTCCAATGGGCTCACCACCCATAGAAGGGGTCATAGAGGTCGGGTGCAGTGTGAGCTGGGCGGAAGCCGAAGGCAGGGCACTTGGCGGTCCGATCCTCGGCTAAATAAGCTAGCTCTTGGGACGTGGAACGTCACCTCGCGGGGGGGAAGGAGCCTGAGCTAGTGCGTGAGGTGGAGAAAATCCGGCTAGATATAGTCGGACTCACTTTGACGCACAGCAAGGGCTCTGGAACCAGTTCTCTTGAGAGGGGCTGGACTCTCTTCCACTCTGGCGTTGCCGGCAGTGAGAGGCGACGGGCTGGGGTGGCAATTCTTGTTGCCCCCCGGCTCAAAGCCTGCATGTTGGAGTTCAACCCGGTGGACGAGAGGGCAGTTTCTCTCCGCCTTCGGGTGGGGGGACGGGTCCTCACTGTTGTTTGAGCTTACGCGCCAAACGGCAGCTCAGCGTACCCACCCTTTTTGGATTCACTCGAGGGAGTACTGGAGAGTGCTCCCCCGGGTGATTCCCTCGTTCTACTGGGGGACTTCAACGCTCATGTTGGCAACGACAGTGAAACCTGGAGAGGCGTGATTGGGAAGAATGGCCGCCCGGATCTGAACCCGAGTGGTGCTTTGTTATTGGACTTTTGTGCTCGTCACAGATTGGCAATAACGAACACCATGTTCAAACATAAGGGTGTCCATATGTGCACTTGGCACCAGGACACCCTAGGCCGCAGTTCCATGATCAACTTTGTAGTTGTGTCATCGGATTTGCGGTCTCATGTTTTCATACTTGCCAACCCTCCCGGATTTTCCGGGAGACTCCCGAAATTCAGCGCCTCTCCCGAAAACCTCACGGGACAAATTTTCTCCCGAAAATCTCCCGAAATTCAGGCGGACTCAGGTCCTCCACAATATAAAAAAGCGTACCTGCCCAATCACGTTATAACTATAGAATGATGGAGGGCGAGTTCTTGTTTTTTTATGTGGGTTTATTGTTAGGCAGTTTCATTAACGTCCTCCCAGCGTGGCAACAACACACAACAACAGCAGTCACTTTTTTGTATACCGTAAAGCAGTTCGTCTGCCGTAAACAGCAATGTTGTGACACTCTTACACAGGACAATACTACCATCTAGTGCATTTGATGAAAGCACTTTTGTGCGTGCCACACAGCAATGCATCATCAGAGACCGGGCGTTCAGCATGGTTCGAAAAATAGTGACAGAGAATAGAACAAGGATGGACAATTCAACCCTTAACGACCGTTATCCATAGGTATATCTATAACCAGTGTTGGGACTAACGCGTTACAAAGTAACGCGTTACTGTAACGCCGTTAGTTTCGGCGGTAACTAGTAATCTAACGCGTTATTTTTTATATTCAGTAACTCAGTTACCGTTACTACATGATGCGTTACTGCGTTATTTTACGTTACTTTTTATGTAGTATAAAGTGTGTTTTATCGGAGCGCTGCTGTGTCATCGTTCTGATTCTTCTTGTGTCACAAGCCGGAGAAGAGAGAGAGACATGCGCTCTGTGTGTGAGTGTGGGGAGGGAGGAGAGGCAGGGAGGGGAGGGGGGCGTGTCTGATCATGGCGGCGCCAGAAGTCGAGTTTGCTAACATGGAGATATTTTCACTACTTTTCTTTTGTCGAGCACAAAGAAAAGAACATTTTAGTTAAATGTAAATTGTGCTTTGGATCAAAGATCCCATCTACTGCCCAAAACAGCAATTCAAATCTGCTGAAACAAGCTACATAAGCAACATGCTTCGACGAAGCTAGTAAAGAGAGACAGAGACTCTGATGCCACTTCACCTCCACCACCACCATTTAAGGATTAACTCTGCCTCTGCCTCATCATTCACCGCTGAAGGTACAAACACTCTGTCAATCAATGTTCCCTCTAATTGTTCATGTGTGTGAGCAAACGCCAAAAGTCTCTGAGCATTCAGTGGAGTCCAGGTGAGCAACTTTAGACGTGCACACTGTGGCTACACCAGCAGCACACCTGTCCCAAACCTGACTAAATAACAAGTTCAATCTCCATCCATCCATCCATTTTCTACCGCTTGTCTCTTTCGGGTCGCAGGAGTTTTCATACTTGCCAACCCTCCCGGATTTTCCGGGAGACTCCCGAAATTCAGCGCCTCTCCCGAAAACCTCCCGGGACAAATTTTCTCCCGAAAATCTCCCGAAATTCAGGCGGACTCAGGTCCTCCACAATATAAAAAAGCGTACCTGCCCAATCACGTTATAACTATAGAATGATGGAGGGCGAGTTCTTGGTTTTTTATGTGGGTTTATTGTTAGGCAGTTTCATTAACGTCCTCCCAGCGTGGCAACAACACACAACAACAGCAGTCACTTTTTTGTATACCGTAAAGCAGTTCGTCTGCCGTAAACAGCAATGTTGTGACACTCTTAAACAGGACAATACTGCCATCTAGTGCATTTGATGAAAGCACTTTTGTGCGTGCCACACAGCAATGCATCATCAGAGACCGGGTGTTCAGCATGGTTCGAAAAATAGTGACAGAGAATAGAACAAGGATGGACAATTCAACCCTTAACTCAACAATGAGTAGATGAGTGTTATGTGTGAACACTGAAATTCAAGTATTTATTTTATATATATATATATGTATATATATATATACCGTATTTTCCGCACTATAAGGCGCACCTAAAAACCACAAATTTTCTCTAAAGCTGACAGTGCGCCTTATAACCCGGTGCGCTTTATTACGATTCATTTTCATAAAGTTTCGATCTCGCAACTTCGGTAAACAGCCGCCATCTTTTTTCCCGGTAGAACAGGAAGCGCTTCTTCTTCTACGCAAGCAACCGCCAAGGAAAGCACCCGCCCCCATAGAACAGGAAGCGCTTCTTCTTCTACTGTAAGCAACCACCCGCCCCCGGAAGAAGAAGAAAAAACGCGCGGATATCACCGTACGTTTCATTTCCTGTTTACATCTGTAAAGACCACAAAATGGCTCCTACTAAGCGACAAGGATCCGGTTCATAAAAAGACGCAATCTCTCCATCCGCGCACGGATTACTACCGTATTTCACAGCAACTGATATTCCTGTGAACCGCACTGTGGAACTGGAGCACGTACGGTGAATATTCGCACCACAGGGAATGAGAAGTCATCCTTCACTGTGGTTCTAGCTTGCCATGCTAACTTCCACCCATGGTGATATTCAAAAGGAAGACCTTGCCAAAAGAGACCTTTCCAGCCGGCGTCATCATAAAAGCTAACTCGAAGGGATGGATGGATGAAGAAAAGATGAGCGAGTGGTTAAGGGAAGTTTACGCGAAGAGGCCGGGTGGCTTTTTTCACACAGCTCCGAAGGCGAACACACCTTCACTAAGACGGGCAGACAGCGCCGGACGACATACGCCAACATTTGCCAGTGGATCGTAAATGCCTGGGCAGATATTTCGGTCACAACTGTGGTCCGAGCTTTCCGGAAGGCAGGATTCACAGAACTACTGGACAACAACAGCGACACTGACTCCGATGACTTCGAAGAGACGGAGCCGGCCATTTTGGAACTCACGCTTGCGCAACTTTTCAATTCGGACACCGAAGACGAAGAATTCGAAGGATTTACGAATGAAGAATAACTTCAGAAGGTGAGCGCTATGTTTATTTTGTGTGTTGTGACATTAACGTTCGAGCAACATTATGTTGCTATTGCTCTACACCATTTTGAATTTTACTATGTTTGTGATTGCACATTTGCGTACATTTTGGGACAGAGTTGTTAGAACGCTGGTTTTCAATATATTATTAAAGTTTGACTGAACTATCTGACTGTTTTTTTTGACATTCCCTTTAGCGCAGCGTAGGCGCGGCTTATAATCCGGGGCGGCTTATTGGTGGACAAAGTTATGAAATATGTAATTCATTGAAGGTGTGGCTAATAATCCGGTGCGCCTTATAGTGCGGAAAATACGGTATATATATATGCATATATATATATATATACATATATATATATATATATATATATATATATATATATATATATATATATATATATATATATATATACATATATATATATATAGCTAGAATTCACTGAACGTCAAGTATTTATATATATATATATATATATATATATATATATATATATATATATATATATATATATATATATATGAAATACTTGACTTGGTGAATTCTAGCTGTAAATATACTCCTCCCCTTTTAGCCACGCCCCCAACCACGCCCCCGTCCCACCCCGACCACGCCCACCCCCTCCCCCCAACCCCCGAAATCGGAGGTCTCAAGGTTGGCAAGTATGCATGTTTTGGACACTCGGGTGAAGAGAGGGGCGAAGCTTTCTACCGATCACCACCTGGTGGTGAGTTGGCTGCGATGGTGGGGGAGAATGCCAGACAGACCTGGCAGGCCCAAACGCATTGTGAGGGTTTGCTGGGAACGCCTGGCAGAGTCTCCTGTCAGAAAGAGTTTCAATTCCCACCTCCGGAAGAACTTTGAACATGTCACGAGGGAGGCGCTGGACATTGAGTCCGAGTGGATGATGTTCCGTACCTCTATTGTTGAGGCGGCCGATTGGAGCTGTGGCCGCAAGGTGGTTGGTGCCTGTCGTGGCGGTAATCCTAGAACCCGCTGGTGGACACCAGTGGTAAGGGATGCCGTCAAGCTGAAGAAAGAGTCCTATCGGGCTCTTTTGGCTCATAGGACTCAGGAGGCAGCAGACAGGTCCCGACAGGCCAAGCGGTGTGCGGCTTCAGCGGTCGCGGAAGCAAAAACTCGGACATGGTAGGAGTTCGGGGAAGCCATGGAAAACGACTTCCGGACAGC
Source organism: Nerophis lumbriciformis (assembly GCF_033978685.3). NCBI lineage: Eukaryota > Metazoa > Chordata > Actinopteri > Syngnathiformes > Syngnathidae > Nerophis > Nerophis lumbriciformis. The sequence goes on from NC_084580.2 coordinate 5,186,879, forward strand.
TTCGAAGCGATTCTGGACCTCCATCAGCCACCTCAGGAAGAGGAAGCAGTGCAATGTCAACACCGTGTATGGTGGGGATGGTGTTCTGCTGACCTCGACTGCGGATGTTGCGGATCTGTGGAGGGAATACTTCGAAGACCTCCTCAATCCTACCAGCACGTCTTCCTATGAGGAAGCAGTGCCTGGGGAATCTGTGGTGGGCTCTCCTATTTCTGGGGCTGAGGTTGCCGAGGTAGTTAAAAAGCTCCTCGGTGGCAAGGCCCCGGGGGTGGATGAGATCCGCCCGGAGTTCCTTAAGGCTCTGGATGTTGTGGGGCTGTCTTGGTTGACAAGACTCTGCAACATCGCGTGGGCATCGGGGGTGGTACCTCTGGATTGGCAGACCGGGGTGGTGGTTCCTCTCTTTAAGAAGGGGAACCGGAGGGTGTGTTCCAACTATCTTGGGATCACACTCCCCAGCCTTCCCGGTAAGGTCTATTCAGGTGTACTGGGGAGGAGGCTACGCCGGTTTGTCGAACCTCGGATTCAAGAGGAACAGTGTGGTTTTCGTCCTGGTCGTGGAACTGTGGACCAGCTCTATACTCTTGGCAGTGTCCTTGAGGGTGAGTTTGCCCATCCAGTCTACATGTGCTTTGTGGACTTGGAGAAGGCATTCGACCGTGTACCCCGGGAAGTCCTGTGGGGAGTGCTGAGAGAGTATGGGGGAACGGACTGTCTTATTGTGGCGGTCCGCTCCCTGTATAATCAGTGTCAGAGCTTGGTCCGCATTGCCGGCAGTAAGTCGGACACGTTTCCAGTGAGGGTTGGACTCCGCCAAGGCTGCCCTTTGTCACCGATTCTGTTCATAACCTTTATGGACATACTTTCTAGCCGCAGTCAGGGTGTTTAGGGTATCTGGTTTGGTGGCTGCAGGATTAGGTCTCTGCTATTTGCAGATGATGTGGTCCTGATGGCTTCATCTGGCCAGGATCTTCAGCTCTCGCTGGATCGGTTCGCAGCCGAGTGTGAAGCGACTGGGATGGGAATCAGCACCTCCAAGTCCGAGTCCATGGTTCTCGCTCGGAAAAGGGTGGAGTGCCATCTCCGGGTTGGGGAGGAGATCTTGCACCAAGTGGAGGAGTTCAAGTACCTCGGACGGAGTCTTGTTCACAAGTGAGGGAAGAGTGGATCGTGAGATCGACGGGCGGATCGGTGCGGCGTCTTCAGTAATGCGGACACTGCATCGATCCGTTGTGGTGAAGAAGGAGCTGAGCCGGAAGGCAAAGCTCTCGATTTACCGGTCGATCTACGTTCCCATCCTCACCTATGGTCATGAGCTTTGGGTCATGACCGAAAGGACAAGATCACGGGTACAAGCGGCCAAAATGAGTTTCCTCCACCGGGTGGCGGGGCTCTCCCTTAGAGATAGGGTGAGAAGTTCTGTCATCCGGGGGGAGCTCAAAGTAAAACCGCTGCTCCTCCACATCGAGAGGAGCCAGATGAGATGGTTTGGGCATCTGGTCAGGATGCCACCCGAACACCTCCCTAGAGAGGGGTTTCGGGCACGTCCAACCGGTAGGAGGCGACGGGGAAGACCCAGGACACGTTGGGAAGACTATCTCTCCCGGCTGGCCTGGGAACGCCTCGGGATCCCCCGGGAGGAGCTGGACGAAGTGGCTGGGGAGAGGGAAGTCTGGGCTTCCCTGCTTAGGCTGCTGCCCCCGCAACTTGACCTCGGATATGCGGAGGAAGATGGATGGATGGATGGTTGGATGGATTGATGGATGATGTCACACCTGGTGGTCAGGTGCTAGAGTGTGTGACGTCACACCTGGTGGTCAGGTGCTAGTGTGTGTGACATCAGGCCTGGTGGTCAGGTGCTAGTGTGTGTGAGGCCACAACTGGTGGTCAGGTGCTCATGTGTTTGAGATCACACCTGGTGGTTATGTGTGAGGTCACACCTGGTGGCCAGGTGCTAATGTGTGTGATGCCACAGCTGAATTTTTTACATTTAATTTGTATACACTGAATTTTTATACACTGAATTTGTTTACACTGAATTTCGAAACACTGAATTTTTATACACTAAATTTGAAAAATGCTAATTTATTTCAATGAAATTGTCAGCACTCTGTTTCCTGAGATCCAGGGTCAACGCAGCCGTCTACCAGCAAGTTTTAGAGCACTTCATGCTTCCTGCTGCTGACCTGCTCTATGGAGATGGAGATTTCAAGTTCCAACAGGACTTGGCGCCTGCACACAGCGCAAAATCTACCCGTGCCTGGTTTACGGACCATGGTATTTCTGTTCTAAATTGGCCCGCCAACTCCCCTGACCTTAGCCCCATAGAAAATCTGTGGGGTATTGTGAAAAGGAAGATGCAGAATGCCAGACCCAAAAACGCAGAAGAGTTGAAGGCCACTATCAGAGCAACCTGGGCTCTCATAACACCTGAACAGTGCCAGAAACTCATCGACTCCATGCCACGCCGCATTAACGCAGTAATTGAGGCAAAAGGAGCTCCAACCAAGTATTGAGTATTGTACATGCTCATATTTTTCATTTTCATACTTTTCAGTTGGCCAACATTTCTAAAAATCCCTTTTTTGTATTAGCCTTAAGTAATATTCTAATTTTGTGACACACGGAATTTTGGATTTTCATTTGTTGCCACTTCAAATCATCAAAATTAAATGAAATAAACATTTGAATGCATCAGTCTGTGTGCAATGAATAAATATGATGTACAAGTTACACCTTTTGAATGCAATTACTGAAATAAATCAAGTTTTTCAAAATATCCTAATTTACTGGCTTTTACCAGTATGCTTCTGCACATGATCCTTGCTGCTCTTTTTTCATGCCGGTTCCATGCCAAGTAAGTTTTTGTTTATCAAGCCACAGTTAATGTTTTGTTTAATTGTTCATAGTTTCCGCCACTGTGCGTGCTTTTCATTTGTACTTTTTTGCTATAGTCTTTTGGTTTCATAGTTTATTCTCCGCCACTGTGCGCGCTTTTCGTTTGTACTTTTTTTTTATATATTAAATAAATCATGTACCTTAATTCCCGTCTCGCCCGTGCCAACTTTCCGTTGCATCCCGGAAAAGCAAACTCCCAAGATCAAGTCTTGACAGTAGGTCGTCAGCAGACCCGCTTTTCCGCACGTAAGTTGGCCGATTTGGACAATTTGGATGAGGCTTCTTGGGAGGTGCTGCGCGCCATGGAGGCAGAGACGCTGCGCTTTTCCCCCAGGGAGCGCAGGGGGATGATGTGGGGGAATGGAGGCAAGTTCGTGCCGATCGGTACGTCACCTCAGCCACGGAAGCGCCGCCAAAGGCGAGGGACGCCAGGAAAGACTTCCGCGAGCCAGCAGGACACGCCGCTCCCACAAGCCCCGCCCCCTCCGGGCGGAAGCAAGCAGCATTCTGCCCGGCTTCCCCAGGATGACATCACAGCCCAGGATTTTTTTTTCAACTCTTTTTCTTTTGAACACCCGCCTCCAACAAAAGACACTAATGGCATGACTTTGATAAATCATTATCAAAACATGTTTTTAGAGATCAGGTCTAATCAGTCCAAGCCACATCCCATATTTCATGCCCCTCCCCCCAAGACTCATGCCCCGCCCCCCAAGACTCAAGTCCCGCCCCCGTCACAATTTTTTTCTTTTTTTCCGCCCACACAACCCCAGGTGGGGGATAAAAAAAACAAAAACAATTTGGACAATTTAATGGGGAAGTTTCTGCCCTCCTCCGCCCACCCCTACAGAGAGTTCCAGACAGCAGGGAGCGCGTCTGGTATCCGCCCCTTGAGGGGGGGGGCTGGGGTCGGGAGCTGTGTTGGTGGGGTGGCTCGGCATCACCATGCCAAGCCACAGCCTCCAGCACGGCCGCCACCACCAGTCTTCCGACCTGCCAAGCCACAGCCTCCAGCACGGCCACCACCACCGGTCTTTCACCATGCCAAGCCACAGCCTCCCTCAGGGCCGCCACCACCAGTCTACCGACCTGTCAAGCCACAGCCTCCAGCACGACTGCCCTCACCAGTCTACCGACCCGTCAGGCCACAGCCTCCAGCACGACCGCCCTCACCAGTCTTCCGACCTGCCAAGCCGCAACCCCCAGCTAGGCCACCTCCACCTGCACCAAGGCTAGCACCTGTCGCCGCACCAAGGCTAGCACCAGCTCCACCACGCCAAGTTCCTCGCCAAGCTCCGGTACCAGCTCCACGACGCCAAGCTCCGGTACCAGCTCCACGACGCCAAGCTCCGGTACCAGCTCCACGACGCCAAGCTCCGGTACCAGCTCCACGACGCCAAGCTCCGGTACCAGCTTCACGACGCCAAGCTCCGGTACCAGCTCAACGACGCCAAGACCCACCATGCCAAGACCCGCCATACCAAGACCAAGACCAAGACCCGCCATGCCAAGACCAAGACCAAGACCCGCCATGCCAAGACCAAGACCAAGACCCGCCATGCCAAGACCAAGACCAAGACCCGCCATGCCAAGACCAAGACCCGCCATGCCAAGACCAAGACCCGCCATGCCAAGACCAAGACCCGCCATGCCAAGACCAAGACCCGCCATGCCAAGACCCGCCATGCCAAGACCCGCCATACCAAGACCCACACCAAGACCAAGACCCACACCAAGACCAAGACCCGCCATGCCAAGACCCACCATGCCAAGACCAAGACTTAGACCCGCTATGCCAAGACCCGCCATGCCAAGACCAAGACCCGCCATGCCAAGACCAAGACCCGCCATGCCAAGACCAAGACCCGCCATGCCAAGACCTAGACCAAGACCAAGACCCACGCCTAGACCAAGACCAAGACCCACGCCGAGCTTCGCCGCCGGACGCGCCACGCCGAGCTTCGCCGCCTGACTTGCCACGCCGAGCTGCCACGCCTGCCAAGTTGTCGACGCGCCTGCCTCCTCGTCGGCCACGGATATGGCCGCTACCTGGTCGCCCGCCACGCCAAGTGCGCCCACCTCCCAGTTGGCCACGAATGTGGCCATTCCCTGGGCGTCCGCCTCACCTGCTGCAGCGGCGTTCCACTCGTCGCCGCCACCTAACTCTGCCCCGGTGGATACGGGGACACGTGGTCTGGCGACCCACCGCCATGTTCCCCTCCCGCCCTCCCATGACTTTTGTTAAGTTTTTTTTTCTTGGACATCTGGTATCTGTCCTTAAGGGAGGGGCTCTGTCATGTCTGTATTATCATGTTTTGTTTTAAGTCATGTTTTGTTTAGTTTCTGTCTTTTCACTCCCTTGTCTGGTCACCATAGCAACCATTAGTTTTCACCTGTCACGTCACGCACCTGTTTCACGTTTTGAGTCACGCACCTGCTTTCACTAATCATGTCCATAGTATTTAAGTTCATTCATTTTCTGTTGTTCGGCCTGACGACCTCACACCCCATATATGCTTCTGCACATGATCCTTGCTGCTCTTTTTTCATGCCGGTTCCATGCCAAGTAAGTTTTTGTTTATCAAGCCACAGTTAATGTTTTGTTTAATTGTTCATAGTTTCCGCCACTGTGCGTGCTTTTCATTTGTACTTTTTTGCTATAGTCTTTTGGTTTCATAGTTTATTCTCCGCCACTGTGCGCGCTTTTCGTTTGTACTTTTTTTTGATGTATTAAATAAATCATGTACCTTAATTCCCGTCTCGCCCGTGCCAACTTTCCGTTGCATCCCGGAAAAGCAAACTCCCAAGATCAAGTCTTGACAGTTACTCTATTTTCACTGGTTTACGTATTGGTTTGTATTGGTTTCAGTATTGTATTGGTTTCAGTAAGACAACAACATGTATTGCTGCTGTTAGATTGCATAACACTGAGAAAAGAGCAGGTTGTGTTTTTTGAGTGCAAATAGAACACGTTATCAAACTGATATGGGCCCTGCTGGCCTTTAAAACCCCTAAACATCTGACAGAGGTGAGGAACAAGACTCCAAGAGCACAGGTAAGACATAGGACTACAACATATTACATATATTTGACTTTTTCTTTGCCAGTGGATTGCTCCTTCACTCCACCTTGTCTTAGTTATTATTTTTCCGCTGCCAATACTGCCAATGCTACAGTTACTGCAGAATGATCACATGATTGTTTTTAAGTTTGAAATACAAGTAAATAAGTATTCAATTGACTAAAACTGAACTGTTTGGCCACATTGATTATGTTTCATATAAGTTGCGTATGGAGCCTTCCACGCTTAAAATCTATAAAAACACAACCCTACTTTGCACATGGCGCGCACACTTTTTGGAGACGTGGCAAAAAGCCGACACACATGTTAAGATGATGAGATTAGGTTATGTGTTTACAATAGATTTCAATCCTACATACAATGGTAGCAAAAATAAAGAAATAAATAATGTTTATGAATAAAGAAAAACCCTGCTCTCCTAAGTTTATTTTTTGTTTGTGAATACTAATCATGTTTTTAAGTATTTAACCATTTAGACACTGTTATTGTCTTAAAAATACATTTGTGGAAAGTGTCGCTAATTTACATTTCGGATATGATTTGTAAACCAAATCTAATAATATAAGACTGTTGCACTTTATTGCACATGTAGGGCAATAAAAACGTTTTTATTGTTTTTTGTGGGAAATTGACCATATTTTCAGACCAGCCTTTGACCTCCACCTAAGGTAAATAATGCAAGTTACCAAGATAGAAATTTGTTTAAAAAACAAATGTTAATATGAACTTAAAAAACAGTCAAAAAGAAATGAGCATATAGACATAAAGGTTTATTTTATTTAAAAAAATACCCACATGAAGTTTTAAAAAGTAACTCACCAGTTGAATAATGGATGTGGCTAAAGTGCTTTACGTGTTCATGCACAATTTTAACTTTAGATGAAGAAAATACATTTTTAAAGAGGATATATAGGATATCAGATATCATATGTACTGTGTATCAAAAAGCCTTTATCCTGTAACCATCCATCTATCCATCCATCCATTTTCTACCACTTCTCCCTTTCGGGATCGCAGGGGGTGCTGGGGCCTATCTCAGCTGCATTCGGGCGGAAGGCGGGTTACATATTTTTTTATTTTCTGTGTTTATATAATTATTTTAAACTCTATTCTATGAATACGACAAGTTAGAGAATGCAGCAACTGGTGCACTGTTGAGAAGCTGCGCCCTGATGATATAACTGATATAGCTCATTTAACTGGAAGGGTCAGAGGCATTTATGACAATGTTGCTACTGTATTTTTTGTCTATATTATGTTGCTAGTTTACTCATGTTCATCTTGCACTGCTAGCTAGGTCCTTAAAAAAGCGTTCAATTATTTATTCATTACAAGATAGGCTCCAGCACCCTCCGCGACCCCGAACGGGACAAGCGGTAGAAAATGGATGGATGGATGGAATTCGTAAAATATTGTAGTATAATATAAAATAATATAATTAACATTTTATTGGTCGTCTCAAGATCACTTACAGTGAAGGCATTGACCCGCCAGACATCTGTGCAGAATTCAGTGACTTCAGGATTAAGGGATATGGGTTATTTGCCTGAAGTAAGGTCGGATAGGCTCCAGCTCCCGGCAACCCTAACTAGGATAAGCGATAGTACATGTCTATATGTCATGACCTGTATTCTCGGGCATAATGTGGGCTATTGTGTCTTTCTATCAATTTGTGTTTTGAAAGGTGTATTATCATTAAAACGGGTGAGGCGCAATTTATGTTAAATTAAGCATGAACAATGCCTGAAAAGACCAATCACCCTACTCATAAGTGTCACTTTCTTTCACCCATTGTAATTCCTAATATAAAACACTCTAACCCAGGGGTGTCAAACTCATTTTAGATCGGGGGCCACATGGAGAAAAATCTATTCCCAAGTGGGCCGGACTGGTAAAATCACGGCATGATAACTTAAAAATAAAGACAACTTCAGATTTTTTTCTTTGTTTAAAAATAGAACATGCACATTCTGAATATGTACAAATCATAATGTTCTTGTTTTTGTTTTTTACATTAACATGTTGCAGTTAATAATTTATTTGTTATCTATATTTTTTGAATAAATTATGTGATAATGTTCATCAGTCAACTCATTGGCGTTCATTTTCAATCAAGATAAAAACATTATATCAAAATCAAATTACAGGATTGATCATTTTCCTCGACTGATCATGTGGTTTATTTTGTACATATTTAGTATAATCTACAAAGATACAAAGAATTTCTATTGCGACATCCAGTGGACACATTTAGAACAGCTGTTTCTTTCATTCAAAAATTTCAGGTTAATTTTTATACTTAGCAAACTCTGTTCGCGGGCCTGATCTGGCCCTCGGGCCGTACATTTGACACCCCTGCTCTAACTCTATCCCTAAAACATGACTATATGACACAAAGAAAAATATGTAACTTGTAATGTAAAGTGCTTGATTGTAACCCTCACTCTCTTTACAGCCATGGTCTTCAATCTGTCCCTTGTGCTTCTGGCGCTGTGTGCTCTGACTAAAACTCAGGCACAGCTGAAGGTGTTTAACCTGCGTGCCAGCGGTCTCCCCTCTGACATTTTGGGGACCACAGATGGCTATGTCAAAGTGTTTTGTAGCTCTGTCACTTTGGGTACAACAGCAGTCCGTAAGGACAATGCTAATCCTTGGTGGGGGGAGCAGTTCTCCAACTTCAAAGCCCAGGAGAATGATGTGTTGAGGCTTGAGGTTTATGACAGTGATATTATCTTTGATGACCTGCTGGGAGTGTGTCAGAGACAAGTGCGCCCTGGAACCCATCAGCACGACTGCTTCCTGAAGAAAGGTGGAACCATGCATTATACCTACACCCTCGGCAACAACCATCCATAAACATCTGAAACAACTGATATTTCCGTTTTGCAAATCACGAGCCATTCCTGATTCCTTTGGAAAAGTGTTATGCTCATCTCTTTTTCTTAACAGGACACATTGTTATATGTCAATCAGTCTGTCTGCAACAAGTCCACATCAATGTTCACCAACACATCTACGATTATTTTTTTCCATTCCCAATGTCAAAACGAAATAAAATCCGTTGCAACAATCTACTGTATATAATGTGATGAAAAACATTGTAACTGTAAACTACAAAATTCCCAGAAAAATCTGTGTTGTCAATCAATCAATCAATCAATCAAAGTTTATTTATATAGCCCTTAATCACAAGTGTCTCAAAGGGCTGCACAAGCCACAACGACATCCTCAGCTCAGATCTTCATCTCGGATGGCGACGAGTCCGCCTACAGGAGAGAGGTGGACCGGCTGGCGTCCTGGTGCAGCCTCAACAACCTGGAGCTGAACGCCCAGAAAACAGTGGAGATGATCTTGGACTTCAGGAAAGTCAAAGAATCAGAATCAGAATCAGAATCGTTTTATTGCCATTGTTTGAGAACGTGTTCACAAACTAGGAATTTTTCTTGGTGCAATCGTGCAACATAAAACACATATAACACAGATTTGGTAATAACAAGAGCTGTAACTGAGCTATCAGATCTTGTTATAGACTTAGAAGGAATTCAAGGAGCTACTGTTAGGAGTTATTGTTCATGTGCCTGATGGCCGAGGGGAAAAAACTGTTCAGGTGGCGGGAGGTGTGGGTCTGGATGGACCGTAGTCTCCTGCCTGAGGGGAGAGGGGAAAATAGTGTGTGTCCAGGGTGAGAAGAGTCAGCTGTGATCCGACCCACAATTCTCCTGGTCCTGGAGGAGAACAAGTCCTGGAGGGATGGGAGCTTGCAGCCAATCACCTTCTCAGCAGCACGTACGATGCGCTGCAGGCGATGCTTATCCTGGACTGTGGTGCCGGGGAACCACACGGTGATGGAGTAGGTCCTGAAGTCCATGATCATCCTTACTGTTTTCTGGGCGTTCAGCTCCAGGTTGTTGTGGCTGCACCAGGACGCCAGCCGGTCCACCTCTCTCCTGTAGGCGGACTCATCGCCATCCGAGATGAGCCCGATGAGGGTAGTGTCATCCGCAAACTTGAGCAGTTTTATGGACTGGTGACTGGAGGTGCAGCAGTTTGTGTACAGGGAGAAGAGCCAGAGGGAGAGTACACAGCCCTGAGGAGTACCAGTGTTCGTGGTTCGACTGTCCGAGACAATCTTCCGCAGCCGCACGTGCTGTCTTCGGTCTGTCAGGAAGTCATTGATCCAACTGCAGAAGGAGTCGGGCACGCTGAGCTGGTATAGCTTGTTTCGTAGCAGTCCAGGGAGGATGGTGTTGAAGGCAGAGCTGAAGTCCACAAAAGCCCCACCATCCCCCCTCACCTTGATTGACTCCCCCACCCCGTCTCCATTGTGGACTCCATCCGTTTCTTGGGCACCACCATCACCCAGGACCTCAAGGGGGAGCTGACCACCAGCTCCCTCATCAAGAAGGCCCAGCAGAGGATGTACTTCCTGCGGCAGCTGAAGAAACTGAAGGTGCCGACCGAGATGCTGGTGCAGTTCTACTCAGCCATCATCGAGTCCATCCTCACCTCCTCCATCACCGTCTGGTTCCTCGGTGCCGCAGTCCAGGACAAGCATCGACTGCAGCGCATCGTACGTGCTGCTGAGAAGGTTATTGGCTGCAAACTCCCACCCCTCCAGGACCTGTTCTCTTCCAGGACCAGGAGGCATGTGGGCCGGATCACAGCTGACTCTTCTCACCCTGGACACAAACTATTCTCCCCTCTCCCCTCAGGCAGGAGAATACGGTCTATCCAGACCCACACCTACCGCCACCTGAACAGTTTTTTCCCCTCGGCCATCAGGCACATGAACAATAACAAGATCTGATAGCTCAGTTACAGCTCATGTTATTCTATTCTGTGTTATATGTGTTTTATGTTGCACAATTGCACCAAGAAAAAATCCTAGTTTGTGAACCCGTTCTCAAACAATGGCAATAAAAGCTCTTCTGATTCTGATTCTGATTCTGATTCTGATTCTGATCTCACATCAAGGCAAGAAAAAACTCAACCCAATGGGATACAATGAGAAACCTTGGAGGGGACTGCAGATGCCCTCTCTGGACTTCCGCATCTTTCACAGCACACCCCTTCAACACCTCCCGGTAACACTCACCATGTAATCGCATCACATAGTCACACACCACGTATTTGGTTTAATTACACACGTGACACACTTGTGCTAATAAACACGCTGCAAGCTAAACGACGTCCCTGTCTCAGTGCCGTCTCCTTCCTCACTGTACCGTTACAGTTGCCTGGTTCCAACCTTTGATTGCTTCACATATTTACCTTTCTGCTCCAACACGATCAGTACCATTATCTGATCTAATTACAGACATTTGACATCTCCTGACTATAGACCTACTTAATGCTTTAAAGCCAAAATCAATGTCAAGCGACCACTTCTGTGTTAATAGCTCTCACAATTAGATAGATAAACGTAAGACCACATCTTTTGACACCACTTCGCTAACATTTGACCTCAAAGGGCTTAAAATAGGCAATGCTTACATTTGAGAACGGTGACTTCTCTGTAATTGAAGAGTATGGTGGTCGATTTGCCATTCTTGGTTCACAAGGTCTTGCTGATGTTTTTCTACATGTTACACACTTTGACATAATTCAGTCTGCTTGTGGAATCCAGAATTAATTAATGAACTTTTGAAGCAGCATCTGTCAAGTTCACATTCACAGTGGCTTTCATTTCTGTATCATACATCCATTTTTTCCTTTGTCAAAAACTCTGGTCCCTGAATTTGACTTCATGTGAACTAGTCAGCATTCATTCCTTGTGATGCATGGGCCTCATCTCAGAACTCACATACATCCACTGGGTGAGGTATTGTCTCTGATGAATGGCATTTCATCGGCAACAAACGTCTTGAACCTAACATTTTCACTGGCAAAATATCTCAACAGTGGTGCTGTCAGACCAAAACAACAAATCCTTAAGATGTTTATGCAACTCTTTTCTCATGAGTCTGTCTAGCTTTACAGCCATTGCAACTGCTGATAATTTCAGCCTCAGAATCGTTGTTAAGCCCATAACCTTTCTTGTGGACATGAGCAAAATGATGCAATTGTGCTGACTGCTCCAAATCCACTTGGTTTCAAACATCTCTTCACTGTGAAACCATGACGCTTTGTGAAATCTGTTTGCTTTGTAAGTTAACTCATCCTCATCCTAGGAGATTTTTCTGCCACTAAGTTACTGTAGAATCATATTTGATGGAATAATGACAGATGAGAGAATACCACACCTGAACTGGGGAGTCTGCCTTGTATTTAGTCTCTCACTTTGAACACCCCTGTACGTGTGCACCAATTAACTCCAATTACTCTTTCATTACGAAGTTAAAACCAAATATTTAACCTATCCGGCTCTTTCTGTCTCAGAAATGGAGGCAATTACGGTCATGCTGTTGCTCAGCTGCTTGGTGAGATAAAATCCTCCAGTTTTGCGCACTGCTGTCAGGTTCTTAACCATGACACATGCTTAAGTTTCAGTTGACACCAAGAAAAGACAATCAACAACATAAAAATGATTAAAAACAGCTTCAACGGCATCGTGTGACATTTTGTCTTTAACATCTTCAGCTGTCTTTCTGAGTGCACCGTTGGCAGACTTTGGGGAGAATGTTGCTCCAAACAGATGTAGACTTGAAAAGGTTTAATCAAGTTTCCTAAGAACGTCACTGTCACTAAATCTTTACTTGATGATGCATTGCCTTTATGTTTGTTTTCAATGCAATTGGATCATGCTTGAATCTTGTTAAAACTCCACCTAGCAAGTTTGTTAAATTTGCCTTTCAACGGCTCTCCATTCTTGCCTAGATATGATGCAGCACAGTCAAATATGAAAGGGATTTTTTTTTTCTATAGCTTTCCTTCTGACACATCTTCATCAGCACTTTAACTGCATATCCTTTGTTCAGCAGGTCTTGTAAAAGTAAATGTTCTTTTCAAGTTTTATCTTTAGGTGTTCTGCTCTTTGCACAGACAAGTCTATTGTTAAGCGTGTTTGTTTACCTATAATGCCCACCAACCTACTTCCAAGTTGCATTAACACTGTTTACAAACTGCACATCTTCTTGTGACATTACTTGTTTTTCTCTGGGAAATCATGGCTAAACTGCTTCACAAGCAAGTTCCAACATCTGCAATAGAAATAGGATTCACATAAATTCCAACTTTGTTTTTAGTTGGAGAGATTAAATAGTCTATTAATAAAGGACCATTTATGACCCAGCCAAGGACAGTTCGCAGTGCATATAAACTGCTTTCTCACTGTGAGTAACTTCTCATTTTTCTATAGCTTGATAAACATCACATCATATCAGCAGCCCTATGTCTTAATGTACCTGTGGCAAATGAACACTGCGAATGCATGGCCAACATTCCCTGTCATATTGTATTAAAATGTTCTTCTTCTAAACGTGAATGTCTTTATGCGTGTACATCTCTGGCAAGTCTACATAAACGTTCTCTTTCACGCCACACACCTCTAATCCAGAGAGTCTGCAGCTCGGTTCAAACTTGGCCTATGGTGTGAAGCAGGATCTGAGTCTTCTTGTCCTCTATGTCAAGCTTCCTCGTCAGCTTTTCTGAGCAAAAGGTTGCTCGGCTTCCATTATCCACAAACACATTTAATCTCGGTCATGTTGTGCCTTTCTTTGACTTGACACAAGGTGGCGCAATTGACAGAAGATGGCTGTCTAAGGCCCCAGTGGTGCCACAGGTCCCACCTGAGCAAGCAATATTTCTTCATAGCGATACTTCAGCTGTGTTTCTATGACTGCTGTCAATTGTGTTTCTGTCAATGTCCTTTGCAAAATGATGGATGTTTCTTAGGCCCTGTCTGTATTAAGCCGGATAACTCCTTAAACAAATATTTATTTAGCCTAAGCTAAATCTTTTAAGGTTCCCCTCCTTGGATTATTTTATAAGGGTAAGTGCGCCGTTTATTACTTGAATCTCCAGCTTTTAGCTTTGTATGGACTCATCGATCGTTTACAAACTGAGTTCGGAGAGGAAGTGACGCCAGAAAGGCCGCGCCCTACACAGGAAGTGATGTCAGAAAGAACGCGCCACAGCCAGCTTCGTAACAGACGCTTGTGGAAATCACACATGAATACCTTAAAAGAAGTAACGCGCGACACATCTCAGAAGGCAACATAGCGATGGTTTTGGATAAGGCCTGGAAGAACGGCAGCCTGGTGGGATATGTTTGTCAATGAGTGTGTTGTGCCACAGGAATGTCCATTTCAGCTGTGATTCTACTTAGCAAAAAACTTTGGCCATTTGTCGAAGGGGAGACAACAAGAATGCGGGGTCCCATAGACGAGGGAGTACGACGGAAAACAGCGAACACTGTAAAAACTGTTGCCTAGATCTAACTCAATAAAAATAAGGCAACATTTTCCAAGCAATTTTTGTTAGTTTAGTCAACTAATTGGTATTTTGAGTAAGTAGAACTTAATAATATGCATTTCGATTTATGCAAAAAGATTAAGTTGCGTTTACAGAAAAAGCCAAGAAATTGAGTAAAATCAATGTAAAAAAACATTAGCATGTTAAACACACAAGACTTAATTAAAATAAGTAACATTTAAATGAAAAAAATAATTTTTGTACTCAATTTTATTAATTTTGACCAACTTACCCTTTCTTTGTTTTGAAAATGGAAACTGCTTAAAATAATTACTTAGAATAATAATAAAAAAATCAAGACATATCAAATTCCAACCTTTATTAAATCATTACCATATAAAAACAGTGGCAATGAGCTGGACAGTATGAACAGTCAACATCCATATTATACAAGAATGCATGACCTCAACTTTTTAAAGTGCTGTATAGAACACCTTCACAGTAGTTTTCTTTTTTTAACCGTATACATATTAAAACATTTTCACAAGCCATATCCAAACCTGTCAATAAGCTGGACAGTATTAACAGTCAAGAACATCAGTATTTAGTGCATAAAAGAATGCATGACCTCAGCATCTCAAGTTTTACTTAGAACATTCACAGTACAGTTTCTTGCTAAAACAATTGAACATTAAGATTATCTGTACTTCTGTAACAATTCACAAGCAGAACACCTTCACTGTAGTGTCTTTCAGTGTGTATATTTTGAAATAACTCACAGATCCCTCCTTCTGACCAGCTGGAGCTTCACAGTGGGGCAATTTAGTGTGTATAAAACATAAAAAAACTTAATTTACACACCAGAAACGATGACCTGGAGCTTTGTAAAAAACCTGAACAGGACAAACCGTTACAACATTCTGAAGAATTCCACTCAATGAACAATGTATAATGATTTTGAACAGACACAAGAAAATAGCTGTTCAAAAGTGCAAGCTGACAGTCATGGCTCAGTGCCTAAGCTAGAAGCTTGTTTTTGAGAGTCATGAATTTGGGGGTTGGTTTTGGGCGCAGTGTGTCAAGTCCCACAAAAAGTCTTTGAAACACCTCAAATGTTTTGGAAAGTTTGGATGGATACTCAAGATTAAGTGCATACGTCAACCCCAGAAGTAGGCAGCATGCTTTGGCCAGGTTTCCAAGACGAGTAAGGACTGGTACTCCCTCAATGATGATTCCTACTGCATTTGGCTCACGACAGATGTAGATGCTCATATTCTTCATTTCCAGGTCCTCATGAACAGTGGTCTCTGCAGTTCCCTTTGAGATACAAAAACAGTAATTAAAAAAACAAACATCCACATTTATATTTACAGTAATCTAAGTTGTGTGATTTAATTCAGATACTGATTACTTTTGTGAAGACCATTTTGAAAACTTTTGAATTCTAATTTGAGATCTTGTACATTAAACTTGGTACAATAGATGCAATTCCAGCCACATGTTTCTTTTTGGCATTTCTAATTTGCACATAAAAAACCTGAATAGAACCACCAGAAATTAAAACAAACAAACAAACAATAAGGGCAGCACGGTGGAAGAGGGGTTAGTGCATCTGCCTCACAATACGAAGGTCCTGAGTATTCTTGGGTTCAATCCCGGGCTCGGGATCTTTCTGTGTGGAGTTTGCATGTTCTCCCCGTGACTGCGTGGGTTCCCTCCGGGTACTCCGGCTTCCTCCCACCTCCAAAGACATGCACCTGGGGATAGGTTGATTGGCAACACTAAATGGTCCCTAATGTGTGAATGTGAGTGTGAATGTTGTCTGTCTATCTGTGTTGGCACTGCGATGAGGTGGCGACTTGTCCAGGGTGTACCCCGCCTTCCACCCGATTGTAGCTGAGATAGGCTCCAGCGCCCCCCGCGACCCCAAAAGGGAATAAGCGGTAGAAAATGGATGGATGGGAAACAAACAGTAATATGTTATATATATATATATATATATATATATATAGTAAATGTTTTAATGCTTGTTTAAGGGTAGTATTTTTTGTTTGCATTGTTTTTTTAGGGCAAACAGAAACACAAGACAGAAAGGCATCACTCTGTGGTGCTATGCTAATTGGCTATCCTGGGGCTCTTGCCAACTAGCTGCATGCTCGACCTCCACCTGACAACTGCTGGTTCAGTCAGTTCACATAAAAGTAAACCCAATTTAAGCTTGTACATCAGACTGATCCAAACCTGCTTTTAAACAATACTTACAGTAGTCAGAGATTAGCTCCTGTCCACTCTCTACCATGTACTCTATGAGGCATCTCACAGTCACATCTCTCTTCTTCACTGCAGAGGCACTTGGGTCCTAGAGTTAAGAGAAGAATAATAAATAAATTAATTTTGTTGGCAATTTTACTCCAAATCTATGATACCGTTATTAGAGCATGATTATAGATTCAGTTTAAACTTTTAAACCACTTTTAACTCACCTGTATCAGTTCCATCAACAAGTTCTTGATGCGCTGCAGTCACTCCTCCTTTTGCACTGAAGAGCTCCAGGAGTTTTGGCGTGTACCTGTCCAGTTGGGACATAAATGTTGATTCCAGTGGAACAGCAGTGCACCTTCGGACACTTCATTAATCTGTAAGACAGCAAATGTTGACCGTTACTGATATTAAGGGTATTAGTATACATTTTCAGGCAAAAAGTGAGTCTATTATGTCATGTCCAAGTCACAATGGAAACTTGGTCAGGAAAAATAGAATGATAATAGAATAGAATATAATAGAAGATGTTCTACGAGTCGGTGGTGGCAGGCGCCTTCTTGTACGCCGTGGCCTGCTGGGGCAGCGGGCTGAGAGCGAGGGACGCAAACAGACTGGACAAGTTGGTAGAGAAGGCCAGTAACGTGGTGGGAGTGGAGCTAGGCTCTCTGGCGGTGGTGTCAGAGGAGAAGTCTAGCATCTTGACAGATGAGAGCGAAGGGATGTATAAGAGCATGGGCAACCTACATGAATGCAAGGCAAGGAATTGCTGTGTCCAAAGGTCCCATGGTGCAGTCTGTAATGCTTTAAAATGTCATTCAGTGCTGCACAACTTACAGGGCCATCCCATCTGTCATTGGAGAGAGAGAACAAAAAAGACAAGTTATGGTTCATGTCTAACCTCTTGGATATATAAGCCTGATGAGAGCCCTTTATATCGGTTTTTATTTACACCCTAATATACTCATTTGCAGTGTTGGGACTAACGCGTTACAAAGTAACGCGTTACTGTAACGCCGTTACTATCGGCGGTAACTAGTAATCTAACGCGTTATTTTTTATATTCAGTAACTCCGTTACCGTTACTACATGATGCGTTACTGCGTTATTTTGCGTTATTTTTTATGTAGTATCGGCTAGAAACTGAGAAGATCTGAGTGTCGCTGCTGAAGAGGCGACGAAAAAGAGGCGCGCCGCGCGCTGTCTGTGTGTACGTGTGTGTGTGTGAGTGTGTGTGTGGGGGAGGGGGCGTGTCTGTGTCTACTATCAAGACGTCATGGCGAACCCCGAAGCCGAGTTTCTTAAAATGGAGATATTTTCAGTACGTTTCTTTTATCGACCACAAAGAAAAGAACATTTTAGCTGAATGTAAGTTTCAAATATGCTGAAACAGCGACAAAAACAACATGCTTCGACGAAGCTAGTAAAGAGACACACTCACCTCCACCTCCAACAGCGGCTGGATTTTAACGAGGCACTGCACACGTGAAGGTACACACACTCTGTCAATTCTCTTATATACTCTTTCATTTTAAACTTTTAGAGTGTTTGATTATCACATCACTCTAAATGTTTAGACTATAAAGTTCACAAACCTAAAGAGGGATACTAGTGGGCCAGGCTAATATTTCCTTTTCTCTAAACTAAGTGGGGAAATGTGTAGAGTGTTCTGGGCTTCAGACATGATTTTATTTCAGAATTCCTTGAGAAAACGCCTGGTTAGGCTTTATGTATGTAGTGTGTGCCTTTCTTGTTTTACAGCTATGTTGTTATTATGCTGTTTGTTACTTATGTATGTTAAGTTGCAGCTATTTAAAATAGTTTTGTCAATTTGTTCTGGTCTGAAACAAATTGGCCCTTTAAAACATATCTTTGTCTTTGTGTGTTGTATGTAGAGCACATTGCTTAGCAGAGTTCAATGATGCAAATGCATGTCAAGTTGAACAACAGATTGTATTATTCTCCAGTGCAATAACAGTACTAAAATGAAGGCTAAAAGGGCATTAAATGGGGCCTTAAAAAAATTAAAAAATATATATATAAGTAACTAAATAGTTACTTTTCACAGTAACGCATTACTTTTTGGTTTAAGTAACTGAGTTAGTAACTGAGTTACTTTTGAAATAAAGTAACTAGTAACTGTAACTAGTTACTGGTTTTCAGTAACTAACCCAACACTGCTCATTTGCAATATTTCCTCTAGATTTTTTTGTAGCCACGGTGGTCTAAGTTGGTAACCTAGCAACAGTAGGGGGGGTCCGGGAAATGCCCCCACGGAAGAAAAATTTGAAAAATTACCCTTTAAATGGTGACTACTGGTGAGATTGTGTGTGTGGGGGGGGGGATGTTGAGATTGAGACTTACACAATGAGTGTTATTCTTACAAGAGTAGCGTTTTGCCTAGGAGTGTGCATGGACAGCAGGTCTGAGGGGGCTTCAGATAGCTCTGTCAAGTG
Source organism: Nerophis lumbriciformis (assembly GCF_033978685.3). Classification (NCBI taxonomy): domain Eukaryota; kingdom Metazoa; phylum Chordata; class Actinopteri; order Syngnathiformes; family Syngnathidae; genus Nerophis; species Nerophis lumbriciformis. Next base: position 5,205,926 of record NC_084580.2, read on the forward strand.
TATCTAGCTAGCTGCTAGCAACTTTGAATGCAAGCTAGTTAAGCAGCTTTAATGTGGCTGCTTATAAACTGAAGAATAAAATATTAAACTACCACGCAAAGAAAACGCTAATTATAAACTTCACAGCTGTAAACAATGTTTGGTTGAAGTTAATGAGCTGTTGGAGGTAAGAGCACATTCGAAATGGCGATCGGCGGGAAAAGTAGTAAACTAAATATAACATTGAACCATGCTTTTGAAAATGTATACATTTAAATCCTGGCAAATACTGACTTTTAAAAATATAAATTGTTACTTACATGAGTTCGGTAAAGTGTTTTCCTTAGGCTCCGTGAAGAAACGTGTCTGGGCTTGTTCTTCAATCAATCAATCAATCAATCTTTATTTATATAGCCCTAAATCACAAGTGTCTCAAAGGGCTGCACAAGCCACAACGACATCCTCGGTACAAAGCCCACATACGGGCAAGGAAAAACTCACCCCAGTGGGACGTCGATGTGAATGACTATGAGAAACCTTGGAGAGGACCGCATATGTGGGTAACCCCCCCCCTCTAGGGGAGACCGAAAGCAATGGATGTCGAGTGGGTCTGACATAATATTGTGAGAGTCCAGTCCATAGTGGATCCAACATAATAGTAAGAGTCCAGTCCATAGTGGGGCCAGCAGGACACCATCCCGAGCGGAGACGGGTCAGCAGCGTAGAGATGTTCCCAGCCGATGCACAGGCGAGCGGTCCACCCCGGGTCCCGACTCTGGACAGCCAGCACTTCATCCATGGCCACCGGACCTGTGCCCCCCCCCCCCTCAAGGAAAAGGGGAGCAGAGGAGAAAAGAAAAGAAACGGCAGATCAACTGGTCCAACAGGGGGGCTATTTAAAGGCTAGAGTATACAAATGAGTTTTAAGATGGGACTTAAATGCTTCTACTGAGGTAGCATCTCTAATTGTTACCGGGAGGGCATTCCATAGTACTGGAGCCCGAATAGAAAACGCTCTATAGCCCGCAGACTTTTTTTGGGCTCTGGGAATCACTAATAAGCCGGAGTTCTTTGAACGCAGATTTCTTGCCGGGACATATGGTACAATACAATTCTTCCACAGCTGCATGCAGGTGGGCGGGTCCTGACGTTTTAGGTCTGATATAAACCTTTAAACTGAGTTTTGCTAAATCAATTTATGTTGGAAGTCCAATAAAATTAATTTTATCACATAAAAAAGTAAGTTACGAAAATATTCACACTTTTTACTTATAGATAACTCAAAAACTCTAAAAATAAAAATAAATTGATTTATTGGAATAAATATACTTTTAAAAATAAAGTAGAATGGACAATACGACTGAAAGAGTTTTTACAGTGAATGCATTTGGACTGGCAAAGCAGACTATCAGTTATTGTCCGCGATGTATGTCGATCAATTACTCAACGTCTAGTTTTGTACTGAATAACTTTTGAGAAGCCATGAAGTGGTTGCGGCCGTCAAGTACGACCACCAATTTCAGCCGACAAGCACAGTGTCCTGACCAGATATCTAGATCCCTAGATTGATTGTTGTACAATGTTATTTGTCACATTGTTTACTTTCACATGTCCATTAAAGATATGATTCATCAGATATGATGGCTCAGGTGTGATTCCCTACAATGGGGCATGTCTAACAGCTGCTGATGATGCAGCAAGCAAGTTGCTGTTAAGAGAAATGTTGCAATAGGCTACGTTGAAACACAGGGTAAGAATACAGTTCCAGGTCAGCGGTAACTATGACGCGTGCATTTTTTTCGCGCAAGCGTACCAGGTCGTGTTGCGCCGGCGGTTGGAGTGGAGAGGGGGTCTTAAACGATGGCATTGTGTGTGTGTGTGGACAAGGATAAGGTTAGGTGGGATATAGCCTGGATAACTTTAGTGTAGAAGGGGCCTTAGAGTAGTACTCACATGAAGCTGTTTTTCTACAGCCCTTGCTGGCCCCACTAAGGACTGGACTGGGGGAGTCGGGGGGTGTCCCTTCCAAGGTTTCTCATTGCGCCCTTTGGGTTAAGTTTTTTTCTTGCCTTGATGTCGTTGCGGCTTGTGCAGCCCTTTGAGACATTTGTGACTAACGGCTATACAGTAAGTAAACCTTGATTGATTGACTTTGATTGCTTGTAATGACTTGATGACAAACATTCGAAGTGCAAAACATTATCCTTTAAAAAGTCTATCTTGTCTTTGTAAGGCTGATCTCTGATGTTGGAACACCCTGCCAGGGTACGCTTATTGTCACAAGGTTTCTGAAAAGACTTGTTGGTAGGCCATAAAAAGTCTTCAGGTGACTTTTCACTTGCAGTTGAGGATACCCTTGTAGCAAATACACATTCCTTTAGTTGAGCTGCTCTTGTTCTTAAGTTTGCATAAGGCTTTCTCTTGTGCTCAAAAATAATAGATTTCACCCAAAACGGATCGGTAGCTATTTTAGCCTCTCTGTTTAAAGTTCTGACCACGTCTGCAAATTATATTTAGAAAGGGTCAATAATACCAAGACCTCTGTCCACTTCTTTCATTTATGTAAAAAGCAGAAACTCTCCACATCTCTTCATATTTGTAGGGTATTAGACACTACTGTTCTGAGATGAGATAGGTTCTCTGTGTCTTGAAGTTAATTAATGTCTTGCATTGCATTGTTGCATCCAGTGAGAAACAGTGAAAAACTATGAAGCGCTTCGGTGTCTTCGGGTTTAATATGTGTCCAGCTAAATGCTTCATTCATGCTGGAAGTTACAATTTTGAACTTATAACCATAGTGATAAAATCTACCATATTTTCCGGACCATAGGGCGCACCAGATTGTAAGGCGCACTGCCGATGAGTGGGTCTAGTCAGGTCTATTTTCATACAAAAGGCGCACCGGATTATAGGGCGCATTAAAGCAGTCATATTATTATAATTTTTTTCTAAATTTAAAACACTTCCTTGTGGTCTACATAACATGTAATTGTGGTTCTTTGGACAAAATGTTGCATAGATTGTCTTTCACAGATCATCTTCAAGCCGTTTTCGGACAGTCACTTCAGGATGCGCCGATTTGTGGGCGGTCTTATTTATGTGGTTCACCTTCGGCAGCGTCTTTTCTCTGTCATCTTTGTTGTAAGAGCGTAGTGTGCAAGGATGGGAGTGGAAGAAGTGTCAAAAGATGGAGCTAACTTATAATAACATTCAGACTTTTTCAGGACTTATGCAGATCCCAAATATAGATCTTATCAGAAGGTAAGAAATGTTGCTTTTGCATAATATTGCGAAACAAAACGCCAGAAAATATGTCTTACCATATACACAACCATATTTATACTCGTATGTTGAAGCATATCAAGCCGTGTGGCTTAATAGCTTACCATAGTCATACGAAAACATGTTGATAGATTTTTGAGCGCCGTGTGTCATGTTGTATAATTTCAATGGAACATATAACATTTTGGTGTTGTTTACTTGAGTCATATTGCAGTCTACACGTATCTCTTATGTGTGACTGCCATCTACTGGTCAAACTTATAATGTCACCGTGTACCAAATAAAATAGCTTTGAGGTTGGTAAGTACAACCGGGTTATATAAGGCGCACTGTCGAGTTTTGAGAAAATAAAGGATTTTAAGTGCGCCTTATAGTCCGAAAAATAAGGTATATATAAACATAAAACAGTCACTGTAGTCTTTATTTGGATTAATGTTTTGACAAGTCGTTGAATTTAAATATTTTTGATTCAATAAATAACGGGTTTGTATGTCCTCAATATCCAACATTACGTATTATTCTAACTGATATATCTTGTAACGCCGTTAGTGAATGAAGCGTAGATTTATAGTAATTTTCTCATATTTCTACACAATAACTATAGTTTTTCTCTACTAGCAAGCAGTAGAGAATATGAAAGGATTTTTGGTTCAGAACATATTTTGCTTTATTCATTATTAACATGTTTCTTGCTACTTAACTTGAGATTTCCAGTTAATTTTATCATCTATTATTATACCCAAAAATATATTTTGTTTTACCCTTTCAATGTCTACTCCGTTGATTTGCATTTGTGTTTGACTTTCCCTTCCACTGTTACCGAATAGCTTTATTTTCACTTTACTGAGATTTTTGTCAAACCATCTTTTTAATTTGTTAATTTTTTTCTGTTATTATTTGTATTAGTTTCTGTGTGTCCTCTCTTGAACAAAACACACTGGTGTCATCTGCAAATAATACTAACTTTAAGTCCTTTGTAACTTTACAAATGTCGATCGAATAAAGATTGAATGTTAATGGTCCAGGGCCGGTTCTAGGCAGGCATGTATGAGGGGGCAGTCAGAAATATGAAGGGGGCATAATGTGTACACGCTGCTCTATCATGCGCCAGCACTTTTTTTCTGTGCTAATACAGTCGTAACTTTGCCTTCATAGAATGGTTGTTAGCTACAGTATGGGCCTGATTCACTAAGGTCCAAATGCAAACACCCTAAACAGCGTAAGCAATTTATAAATAAATTTGGTATGGTATGATATCTATAAAATAGCGTGTACCATTAGTGGGGCGTGTTGCGTGTGATTTACTAAAACTGCGTGGGCAATTGTAAAGTGGTGCAGACCACCTTATTTAAATGAGAATTTTGCATGTTCACTAACATCACCACGTAGACACTCTCATTTATTGCACATTCATGCATGTTTTCAAACATGCAGGAGACATCTACAACTTTTTATGGGTATTTTAGAAGCAGCCGTGCAGTGCATCTACACTGACACCATTTATTTTTTGTTTTCTTTTTTTTTAAACACTGAAGGTGCATGTGAGACAGGCTGCACTTAGTCTGCTCAATACGCAAAAATTCATAGTTCAATATTTTTTTTTCATATAACAAATATTTCAATGTTTAATGTTTTAATGAGAACCGTCGTCTTTACGTTGTGTGTCTGTGCAGTACAAGCACTTATACTGCAGCCAGAACTGTCAGTTTGCACAATTACTAAATAAAATGCTAAACAGTGCTGGCAACACAGTGATGAGTGTTGATAAATCACATTGCGCGTGATAAATCACTATATTTGCATTAACTTCTCCCAGTAGTGTGGGTGTTTTGAGGATCAGCGTATATTTTGCATATTAATGAAGACAGAGACGCAAAATGGATAACACGCCTGCTCACTGAAGAAACACAATCCACTTTGCACATGTTAAGTAGATCAGCTTTTTGTGTACTATCTAATTTGCAGCACATGTTTTAGTAAATCAGGAGATATGTGTCCTACTCCAACCTGGAGAAGAGGATTACACTTTTTCAGGTCTCTATCTTCACACCTGTACAACTTGGGTGTCCCACCTGAAGACTACGTTAACCACAATAAGGTGGCAATCTCTCAGTAGGGAAACTAAAACATATAAGTAGTGAAACAATTAAAGTATTTTTCATCCACAATTAATCAACCACCACAACATGTACGTATCTTAACGCGATGGCCTGATTCTTAAACTGAATTTAACCTTTAGTAGGACTTCACACACAATAGTCAAAATCTACAGAATTGAATGGTACAGTAGTCTTAAAATAATACGTAATAAAACATGATTGGATTTTGTTTCTAAGAACTTTTAGTCTCGTTTTCAATTTGTCGACACTGGTTTACTGAGGGCTGAGGGGAGGGGTGTGAGTGTGTGTGTCTGTGTGTGTATGCATGCGGACTCGCGGAGCCTCTGACACAGTGGAGGGACAGAAAAGGGCGAAGATGATATCATATGAGTGTTGTAGCGTGTCCCTTTTTCAACGGTTTTCTACGCTACTGCGGGTAATTTTGTCAACTTGTGATAAATACATTTTGTGGGTATATTAAAACAATATTTCTGAAATTCTTTACTTAATCCATTCCATAATTTAATTCCATATACTGATTTAAGTATTGTACGTGCATACAAATGTTTCAAGTTATATTTTTCTCTGAGGTTCTATTTGTCCTCTTTTATTGAAAATAATTGTTTTACGTTCTTGGGTAGCAGGTTATAGTTTGCTTTGTGCATAATTTTAGCTGTTTGCAAATTCACTATATCGTGGAATTTCAATATTTTCGTTGAACTAAATGAAGGGTTTGAATGCGCCTGTCCATGCATTTTGGGTAAATCAAGGTTTATACCATTTTTGTTATTGTTGGTTTCCTGTTTCCTAAAATAATGCTAAAATTAACCACAATAAATATCCAGATCTGATCTGTGGCCTTCTGCTGACCCCTGTTAACTAATGGCATATATTGTACAATTAACATTCTTATTTAAACGGTGATTAAAACGAAAATATAAATTTAGTAGATACCGTATTTTTCAGACTATAACTCGCAGTTTTTTTCATAGTTTGGCCGGGGGTGCGACTTATGTGTGAAATTATTAACACATTAGCGTAAAATATAAAATAATATTATTTATCTCATTCACGTAAGAGACTAGACGTATAAGATTTCATGGGATTTAGCGATTAGGAGTGACAGATTGTTTGGTAAACGTATAGCATGTTCTATATCAGGGGTGCTCACACTTTTTCTGCAGGCGAGCTACTTTTCAATTGATCAAGTCGTGGGGATCTACCTCATTCATATATATAATTTATATTTACTTATTTATGAAATATATGTTTTTGTTAACAAGTTAGAGGTGTTTAATGATAATGCAAGCATGTTTAACACATATAGTTAATATTGTTAATAAATTAAAGGTGTTTAATGATAATACAAGTATGTTTAATACATATAGTTAATATTGTTAACAAGTAAAGGGTGTTTAAAGATAATGAAAGCATGTTTAAATCATATAGTTAATATTGTTAAAAAATTAAAGGTGTTTAATGATAATACAAGCATGTTAAATACATATAGTTAATATTGTTAACAAGTTAAAGGTGTTTAAAGATAATACAAGCATGTTTAACACATATAGTTAATATTGTTAACAAGTTAAAGGTGTTTAATGATAATACAAGCATGTTTAACACATAGTTAATATTGTTAAAAAATTAAAGGTGTTTAATGATAATACAAGAATGTTTAATACATATAGTTAATATTGTTAACAAGTTAAAGGTGTTTAAAGATAATACAAGCATGTTTAACACATATAGTTAATATTGTTAATAAGTTAAAGGTGTTTAAAGATAATACAAGCATGTTTAACACATATAGATTCCTTTCTTTCATGAAGACAAGAATATAAGTTGGTGTATTACCTGATTCTGATGACTTGCATTGATTGGAATCAGACAGTGGTGCTGATAAGGTCCGCATTTTCGAATGGAGGAGAAAAAAAGTCCTCCTTTCTGTCCAATACCACATGAAAGTGGTTGGTTTTTGGCATCTTATTTGTCCAGCTTCCGTACTCCTTTGTATACACTTTACAAGAAATACATTGTCGGCAAACTCTGTAGCTTGCTAGCTTGTGCACGCCAGCTTTCTGAGACTCCTATTTTGTTAGCGCAACTGTGCAACTGTGCAGTCGGTCTTTGGAGTTTTGACGACAGGTACGGCGCCAGAGTCTGTTGAAATAAAGTGTTTCTCGCCTTCCAGTCGGTAATTTTAATGAGCTGGCAGCAGCCAGCGTCATCTCAGAAGACCCTCGGGTGCCGTGAATGTCAATCAAGTGACGAAAATGACGTCATTGTGAAGATTTATGATTGCTCATTTTTAGGACTATTTTTTTAATGCCCGGCTGGTGATTGACTGACACACCCTCCGAGATCGACCGGTAGCTCGCGATCGACGTAATGAGCACCCCTGCCCTAGGGTAAACTGGGTGTAACACACGGCACACTGACAAAGCTTAACCTATTATGACTATAACAATCTACAAGGTTAATGTAGGTTGCTTCTCTTTCTCCCCCCTCCATTTTTCTGCATTCTTTCGTATCTCAAGTTATCATTACGTATATGTATTGTTGCATTTAAACAACTGTATTGTTGATAATAAAGGTAAATTATTGGTATTGTTCATTATCAATAGCGCTATTTCTATTGGTATTTGTATTGATCCATTTGTAGTGTAATAATGCTCATTGTCATTTCTGTATTATTTTTTATTTTTCGCTAACTGCTTATTTGCTATTACTTTTACCATCATATTTGTACATGTCGTATTTGCTGATGTTGCTCTATTGTTGTTGTTGTTGTTATTTGCTGTTGTTGTTTTTGTCTCTGTCTAATCCCCCTCTTGTCCCCACAATTTCCCCCTCTGTCTTCTTTTTTTTCTCTTTCTATCCCCTCCGGCTGCACTAAATGATAATATAAATACATTTAATAAAGTCAAATACAAATAAGGCAACAAGAGAAGTATCCTACACTTCTCTTTTGTAAAGTAAATCTGAACAGCCGACATGGGCATCTACATCAACTATATGATTTGCCTGAGAAGCTGGACAGGACACAAAAAAAAAAAAAAAAAAAAGAATTTTATTTTATTTTTTTTAAATAATGTAATGCGATCTACCAATACTACCTTTGCGATCGACTGGTAGATCGCGATCGACGTATTGAGCACTCCTGTTCTATATGTTATAGTTATTTGAATGACTTTTACCATAATATGTTACGTTAACATACCAGGCACGTTCTCAGTTGGTTATTTATGCCTCATATAACGTACACTTATACAGCCTGTTCACTATTCTTTATTTATTTTAAATTGCCTTTCAAATGTCTATTCTTGGTGTTGGCTTTTATCAAATACATTTCCCCAAAAAATGCGACTTATAATCCAGTGCGATTTATATATGTTTTTTTTCTTCTTTATTATGCATTTTAGGCAGGTGCGACTTATACTCCGGTGCGACTTATACTCCGAAAAATACGGTACAATGAATTCAATATAATTTAAAATGACTACTTATTTGTAGAGTAACAACGTCTACACGAAAAGTCTATACGAAGGAGCTGCTTTGAATGGGTATTTTGTAGTGGTGGGTTGCGGATTCCCATGAGTAATCACAGTTTTGCGCAATAGAATGATCGTTGATGCACTGACCCCCTTCTCCTCCTTAAAACATCTCGGCTGACGTTGTCATTGTATTATCTGTTGTGACCACTTGTTGAAAATTGTACCGAATAATTTGTTATGTGTTTATTTTGTTTGGAGTTTGAGTTGGATTATATTTGGATTTTGTGCACTGCAAAGATCTAGGATTTTTTCAAATGGGGCCATTGGGGTTATTGAAATGATTAAAATTATAAAAGTGTATGACTTGTGTCTCTGTTTTAATTCAGATTAATTTGTATGAGTATATATTAGTTCAGTGTATGCATAATCATTTTATCATAGAGCTACTGGGGGCTATGTGTGGGTCATAGCGGGCTGTGGGCCCTTAGAATTGTCATCATTATAAGTCATATTTTTAATGTACGTATACTGTCTGTAAATGTGTGTCCGTTTTTATGGCGCCTGCCTTAGGACAACAGTTGAAATTTTGTTATTGTAGCTAATTCTGGCATATTTATTGTGATGCTTTGCTCATATGTTGATCAATATGCATTTTTCTAATCAAATAAGGCTATTCAATTAAATTCAATTCTCACCTTTCCTGCCATATGACGGCCCATTGATTGATTGATTGAAACTTTTATTAGTAGATTGCACAGTGCAGTACATTTTCCTTACAATTGACCACTAAATGGTAACACCCGAATACGTATTTCAACGTGTTTAAGTCGGGGTCCACGTAAATCAATTCATGGTAATCAATTCAAATTGTGTGTGTTTAAAGTGTTTGAAAAATACCTGTGTACAGTGGAGTCTGAATATTGTATTATCGTTAATCCAAGTGTGAATACAACATGATAATAATAATAATAATAAGTTGCACTGTATCATAGCTACATGTATGAAATTTGCATTTAAACGCGTGAAAATAAATTCAGTATCTAGAAAATTATGACACTTCATGGCGCCTGTCAATAGATGGCGATGTTGACCGGTTCAAGATGGCGGCCCCGATGAGAACTAGACGCTTCTATGTAGAAGCCGCATGTCTCAGCTTACATTCGCTGCCAAATCTAGTATTTTGTAAATGTCTATGGTAGGAGAGCCTTCACCGGAAGTGTCGTCACTATAGAGGTCTTTCATGCCTCAGCGCGTTAAGCGAGAGTTCTGTCGCACTCTGGACATGACTGAAATGAAGTCAATTTTTTTAACCCTAATATTATTTAACTTTTTCTCCACCAAACTCCTTCAAGCCCCGTCACAAAACCAAGTTCCGGTAACCGAGTTTTATTTGCTATTTAATCTTTGAAAATGACATCCCAGCTTTGTTACTCGTAGCAACAGTTTGGTCGCCTCTTAGCACCGAGGTAGAGTTACAAATGTGTGCTTTGTTAATAAGCAGACAAAACGTAAAATGTTATCTGAATTTGGGAAATTAAGAAAAAAAAAGGTTTGTTTGATACTTTAAATTGTTACTACATAACTGCCACATAAACAACCCGAAGACTGAACTAAATACGTTCCATTTGTTGGTTTGTGGATGCTCGATATACACATTTAATCAAATACAATTGCTTGGTTGCCATCACGTGACCTAGAGGCACTTCCGGATTTCAGGAGACGGTCAAGAGTCCAGTTAAACTACGGTTAATTTGTCTGCATCAGTGCACATGGGTGTATATTAAAAAGGCTTGGAGGCAAATTATATAAGCAATCAGGAAAACTATTTAAAATGTGATGTGGATTTACACTCTCTTAAAAAAAATTATATTTGAAAGATTTAAACCCTTCATCATCACAAATATGTTACTGCTTGGCTCCACCTCTCTTCTTTGGACACTCACAAAGATTTAAAGTAGAAAAGATTGGTTGCATGTAATATTTTTACATCTGAAGGTGCCCACAAATAAGCATTAACCTGTGAAAGACATTGTTGGACTTATTTGTGCATCGCTAAGTAAGATATTTGAATGACAAGTGCTGTGCTGCTGTGATTGAGGAGAAAAAGGATACATTTGTTTGCAGTTGATTTCCTGTGACAAATATTAGTCTCATCTACAATTTTTGTCTGCAGTTGTTTTTATAGTCTGAAGATCAGTTCTGAAGTTTTGTCTCATTATTTAGCTATAGATGTCCCTGTTGTTCAGCAAAGTTTGCTAGCTATAATAAGATTCAGTATAGAGGGGTTCGGATTTTTCTACATTGTCCACAATGCATTACAATTGGCCATATTAGAAGGCTTCTAATATGGCGCCCCATTGTTGTTGATCATTCGACTAGCGATACTAATAATACCGACCGTGTGCAATTTTCAACTGCCACAATCGTGGTAGGAGAGATATTACTAGCTTTTATCGCAATCCTAAGCGTATTTCTGGACAAATGAAAGTTACTGAAAAGAAGAGTTAAGGGCGAAAGGGAGCATGGATTGCTAGAATCAACCGAGATGTGACATGCTATAACGACTTTGTGTGTGTTATTGGATCATTTGATTTCAGGTAATTAAGAAAACTTTTTTAGTAAAAATGAATTTAAAATAAACAACAGCCCCACTTTGCATTAACTTGATGTGCTTGATCGAATAACTTTGATAGTAGTTGTATTGATAGAAAATAGTACTCACTTCTCTCATCCTGACTGTAGCCTTCGCACATAAAAAAGGGAAATGAAATGAGAACATAATTCTCCCAATTCTGCTTTACAGTCACAGTGTGCTGAGATTACATTATATTGGTTATCCGTGATTATCCAGGGTGTCAAACTTTGGTGGGATTATTTCTGAGTGCATTACTCTAGCCTGGCTTGACGACATAATGTCCACTGGGTTTATAGAGATAAACACAAACATCACAAACCCATCCACAAACAAAGCGGTAATAGCTTTGTAGACTTAATAGCTTTATAGACTTATAATTTTGAAAGTCCTTCAAGGTGTAAAATGGGCAGGGTTAAAAAATTGAGTAGTTCACAAAGTCCGTGTATGAGACATCAGGGAAGATGTCGTGGTCTTTGCTGCACTCAGACTTGTCGATCTTATACAACGTCTGTTTGCTTCTTATAACGGCTTATAATGACTCACAGTAATTCTCCCTCGTGTCACAGCCGGTGCAATGTTATTTCTCACTGTATAGTTCGGAAATATTACGCGTAGCGCTATTGTGAATGATGACGCTAGCCTTTCAATATGGCTTCTGGCAGGTATAATGGGATACGTTAGCTAAAAATCCGAAGCCCTCAATGTGTTGTTGAGCCTATGAGAGATGTATTCATCTTGTTTATTAATACTATTAAGGATATTTTCTTGATGCTAACAAATATCACCAAAGAAGCTATAATGTGGTCATCAGTGTCGAATTAAGCACTTGGCTTTCCTGCACAACAACAACAGAAACTAAGCTTTTACTTTCTGTTGTGAAAATTGACAAGGAAAATACAGTGGATTGGACTAACAATTACAATATTTATTACAAGGACTTAACATAACGTTAGTTTATTTGCACAACCAGGTCTTCGTAGTTATATTTAGGCATTATGTGACAACCACAAAAGAACACAAACCGATGCGATCTCTTGTCCTTTCTTTACGTTTAGTTTTGCTCTCCAACACTACTAACGTAGTAGAGAATAAACTGCATTGCATCAAAGAAAGTTTCTCAAACAAATCAAATATTAAAACAAAACATTTTACAAAGTGATTGCTGCAGACACAGGCATGGTGCAACTGTATTACACAAGATGATGACCCCTGTGTGAAGTTAGCCCCCCCCCAGCCTTGTCCAAATCTCTCTAAACAAACAAGAGATGTATCCCAATGGTTTGTGCTACGTCTGTGATGGGCTGTGCTACAAACATTTTTGTTTGTGCCGTTAACATTTTTTAAGTCATTGTTCTTTTTAGGTTATTAATGTGTATTTAATGCGTTATTAACCAGGACTAGACTTTAACTGTGTCAAAATCTCCCCCGACTTGTCCCAATCGTTAGTGCTATGTTTGTGCTGGAAACATTTTTGTTTGTGCCACTATGGTTTTTAGGTCATTGTTTTATTTTTGTTATATTATTAACATGTAATTAATATGTTATTAATCATGACAAGACCCTATCTATGTCAAAATCCCCCACAGTGTTCATTGGTTTGTGCAATGTTTGTTCTGGTATGTGCTGCAAAAATATTTGGTCTAACTGTTAATATTTTTTAAAGTTATTAACGTTTTGTGATTCACCTGTGTGAAGTTGGCCCTCCTACCTTTTAAGCTGACAACATTCCAAAGCAAGTGCAGTTCCCCTTTAAAAACCGTAACATCACAAAGAAAACTTTTTGCAGCACAAACAATTGGGAAAAGTTTGGGGCGATTTGGACAAGGTGGGGGTACCAACTTCACACAGGTGAATCACAAAACCTTCATAACTTAAAAACCGTAACGGTACAAACACATTTTTTTGCTGCATAAACCAGCACACAGGCAGCACAAATGATTGTGTCAAGTTTGGTGAGGTTTTGACATAGTTAGGGTGTAGTCTTCACACCAATTGTTACTCCCTCCGAGGTCTTAATCAAGGCTCAAGTTGTTCGTTATTCTCACACAGACATTTATTTCAGCCACGCCTTCTTGTTATAACGGTGCCAAAACGATGCCAAAATAATGGCATCAGAACTAATAAATAACAAAAACAGAACTTACAATTAGTCTGACATCAAATAAAAGAAAACACATTGATTTCATATACATTATCAGAAAGCATCATACCTCTTTGGCCTCACAAACACAGAGAAAATAAAGTTTCTTTTGAAGCCGAGACTCTAGTAACCTCTTCCATTAAATGCTTGCTGTCTCATGCTGCTTCCCCTATTCCGTCACATATTAATTGTCCCCCCAACAATGTGACCAAACCGGAACAAAAATATGTTCCTCTCCAATTTACATGGGTTTTGTAACAGAAATAAAGTTATCATATACTTGCATGAAATTACCAAAGAAAATACATTTTTAATCACATTGTATGTAAATATGAAAGTATATTTATACATTGTATTTATTTACTCTAACCAACTATGAAATTATATAACATACGTATACAATGTGTTTCTGTCAGCAGCTACCAATGATGACTGTGATATTTTTAAGAGCCCTTTTCTTTCACTTTCGTTTTTTCCCCTGACTTTATTATCTTTATGACCCACTTCTTTCGGGACTCTATAAAAGCTCTTTCCTATCTCTCTGCTTCTTTCCTATCTCTCTGCATTTTCTGCTCAAAATCTAAACTCACTCTCATTTGCTTTAATGCTTCACTCAAGCTGGTTGACCCATCATGTGAATTAAGCAGCAAAGAAGTAAAACGGATGAGACGTCATATGCAACCCAGCAATAACAATTTTTGTCAACATATTACATAGTGCACAGTTGAACACTTGATTATTTGGGGATCCATCCATCCATCTTCTACCGCTTGTCACTTTCATGGTCGCGCGGGGTACTGGAGCCTCTCTTAGCTGCATTCCGGCGGAAGGCGGGGTACACCCTGGACAAGTCGCCACCTCATCGCAGGGCCAACACAGATAGACAGACAACATGAATGTTAATCAAAATTGTACATACATTACTTGTCCTCTTCCCAAGCATCGCAATTCTAATTTTAGACATTCTTGTTACTTTTGTTTCATTCATTAAAAAAATGAAAGTCACTAGTATCAATAAAAAGTAGCATACATTTCTATACAGTGATTAATACAGTGCCAATGGGGAATTACACGCAACGACTCCAAAAGCTTTAAAGACAAAAATAATCCAAAAACAAACACCATTAAACATGAACGTTACTAATTAACAACGCTTCAATTGCAGAAACTACATGAACAAAAACAATATTGAACAACAAAGTTGTGATTGTGCTATAATTACTGCTAATAGCACTATGGCAACAAAACCTTGTCATCATTTACCAACTAGACGTGCAGCACCGTTGATAATAATAATAATTATATACACATTCTATTACATTAAATACTACCACAATGTTAAGCTAGAACCACCGAAAAACAAATGCTTTTTTTTTGTCTCTTTTGTTATTCTATATTTAGGGATGATGTTCGAAACCGGTTCTCCCGATTGTTCGATAAGAAAAGAACCAATTCCATGGATTCAAATCCCTTTTTGAGAACCGGTTCCTGTTATCGAAGCCACCATACCGTATTTTCGCGACCATAGGGCGCACCATATTAAAAGGCGCCGTGTCAGTTACGGGTGCTATTTCTGTATTTAACGCATAAATAAGGTGCAGCGTATTTTTGGGCGCAGGCATGGTTAAACATACGCTAGCTTAAAACATACGCTATCATGCATGGACGCTGTTTTAAAAAGGCAGCAGGAGCAAAGCTGAGTTGGGTTGTACTTTATTGAAGTATTTATCAATGTACTCACATTATTTTTTGAACAATCCTGATCCACAAATCCATCAAAGTCCTCATCTTCTGTGTCCGAAATGAACAGCTGGACAAGTTCTCCATCAAACACGCCAGATTCCCCCCCGTCATTTTCAAAGTCAGTCTCGTTGTCCATTAGCATAGCAAGCTAGCACAACAGTAAAAGCCGACTTCTCTTGCCCCGTTGTGCGTATCGATTCGCTACCATGCTTGTTCCCTTCTTCTCCAGTGTGCTTCACCGGGATGTCAAAAGTGAGCGGCACCTCGTCCATGTTGGTGATGTTTGCCGGCATTTTTTTTTTACTTACAACGCACATCGCAGCACTATATACTCACTGGGGGCGTGCCTTTAGCGTCCTTTCTCACCTGAAACATTCACCCTATAACGGCCGCTTTTCCTCCATATAAACAGCGTGCCGGCCCAGTCATATAACATCTATGGCTTTTGGAACTCAGTGCACACACAACAACCTATCTGGATTCGATAAGAGATTCGATAAGGAATCGGTTCGATAAGAGGATTCGATAATGGGCTCGAACTCGATAATTTCTTAACGAACATCATCCCTATCTATACTACGGTAGTGCGAAAACCAGTGTTTTACTGTTATATACTGCACTATGGTGTACTGCTGTTTTTTAATATTGTAACTTTTGTGAGTGGATTTTGTGAAAAGTGTGGAAAGTGAATAATGATGTTGGTGAATTGTGTGTGTTGATATTAAAGGTAATTATTATCCATTATCAATAGTGCTACTTCTATTGGTATTTTTATTTCTCTATTTGCAGTGCAATAATGTTCATTGTCATTTCTATGTTATTAATATTTACTTCACTAACTGCTTCTTTGCTATCATTTTTCCTATCATATTTTAGATTTAGATTTAGATTTAGATTTATTGGTCCCCTTGGGGAAATTCATTGTCACTGCCGTACATTTAAACACTAGACATTACACATCCCACACAAAAAAAAAATAACAAAAAGACATCATACAAGACTAACACACATTTACAGGCTTGTCAGACGGGTCGGCCGGGCCTGCTGTTAAGGGCGGCTATAGCTGCAGGGATAAGGCTTTTCCTGAGGCGGGCCCTCCGGAATTTGATAGTTCTGTACCTGCGCCCTGATGGTAGTGGGATGATGTATTGGTGTAGTGGGTGAGTGATATCCTGGACTATTGTTTTTGCCAGTCGGGTGATGGACTTGTGGTTTAAGTCTGAAATGTTGGGTGTGGGTAGGCCGATAATTTTAGCTGCTATGTTTGTAATGCGTGTGAGTTTGGTCCGGTTGGTTACAGAAAGCATGGTGAAAAAACATGTGGAACAGTACAGAAGGATGGGTTGAACAATGCTTTGGTAAAGTAATAACAGGAGATGAGGTGCAACGTATAGTCCTTTAGGTTTTCGGATGGCTGACAGTCTTTGTTGACTTCTTTTTTGAATGTCCGTGGTGTGCTGATCAAAGGTGATTTATTGTCCAAGGTTACGCCCAGGTATTTGAAAGTGTCAACTGTTTTAACTGTTTGTGTGTTTATGATGATGGGGTTCTGAGGTGAGGGGGGGTTGAACCATATTTATTTTGTTTTATTGACATTGATTTCCAGATAACTGGCTGTGCATGACTCTGTGAAATGTTTGACTGTGTTATGATAGTCCAGGATGGATTGACTGTTGGAGAGGAGTGCGAGAATGGCTGTGTCATCTGAGTATTTTAAGTATGTTGTGGTGGGTGAGATGCTACGGCAGTCATTGGTGTAGAGTGTGTACAGGAAAGGGCTCAACACACATCCCTGTGGGACCCCGGTGTTGATGGTAAGCATCGGGGATGTGCTTGAGCCCACCCTTACTGCTTGCAATCGGTCGGTGAGGAAGTTGTGGGTGAGGTGGATCAGCTTAGGAGGGATGTTGAGCTGGTGTAGTTTCCGGATCAGTAGATGCTTCTGGAGGGAGTTGAAGGCGGAGCTGAAGTCCACGAAGAGGATCCTGGCAAAGTTGCTTGGGGAGTCCAGATGCTGGAGGAGGAGATGCAGCAGGCAGGCCACAGCATCCTCTGTGTCCCTCCTGGCCCTGTAGGCAAATTGGAAGGGGTCCAGGTGTGGGGTGACAACTGGAAGGATGATGTGAAGCAGCAGTTTCTCCAGGCACTTAATAATTATGGATGTGAGGGCTATGGGGCGATAATGGTTGAGTTCTGTGGGTCTGGATTTTTTCGGTACTGGTTGTTGCAGTTTTCCACAATGCAGGTATTGTTGCAGTCCAGTAGCTTTCACAGAAGAGTGAGTGTAGGATAGGGGAGAGCTCTATGGCACAGTCCCTGATCACCCTGGCTGGAATGCCATCAGGCCCTGGTGCCTTGCCTGGCTTGCAGCGGCTCAGCTGGCGCCGTACTTCCTCCTCTGTGAAGGTGGCCGGTTCCTCGGGGTCTGGTGGTGGTAGGGCTCTCAGCAGGTCCTGACACTCTGGTGAGAAGTCCAATTTATCAAAGCGGGTAAAAAATATGTTCAGGTCTTTAGAGAGGGTTTCTGGGTCACTGACAGTGCATGATGTTTTTGTTTGGCATCCTGTCAGGGTTTTCACCTTCTGAAATGCCTGCTTGGTGTTCATGTTGCTGAATTCAGTTTCCAGTTTGTTTTTGTACTTCAGTTTTGCTTTAAATAGCTCGTTTTTAAAATTCCTATTTTTTTGTCTTGAGGCTGGCCCAGTCCTGTTGCTTGAAGGATTTATGTTTTTCCCTCAGGCTCTTTTTTAATTGTGGGGTAATCCATGGTTTGGAGTTGGGATAAATATGTATTGTTTTGGTTGGAATTGTGGAGCTGATGCAGAATTTGATGTAGTCTGTGATGACAGAGACCCTGTCATTCAGACTACCATCAAAAATGGCCCAGTCAGTACAAGCTAGGGCGCCTTAAAGTTGAGTGGTGGCGTCCTCCGTCCACTTGGGGGCACTGCTGCAGTGCGGTTTGTGGCGTTTTAGTTCCTGCTTGTATGACGGAAGTAAACAGATGACGTTGTGGTCGGCAGCTCCGAGCGGAGGATATGAACGGGCACGGAAGGCATCGGTGATGTTCCCGTAGCATAAGTCCAATATGTTTCCCCTTCTTGTTGGAATGTCCACATACTGTTCGAAAGATGGTAAAACATTGTCCAGTCTGCATCCGTTAAAGTCCCCCAAATAAAGCAGCGGAGCACCGGGATACTTAGCTAACATGGCATTAGCATCCTCGGCTATCAGCTCCGCTGCTGTGTTGATGTTAGCACTGGGGCCACATAAATACAGCTGACCACAACAGTGGGGAATTCCCGGGGTAGATAGAAGGGACGGAGGGACAGGGTCAACAACTCCAGGTTGGGTGTGCACACTTTACGGTGCACTTTGATGTTGTTACACCACCTGTCGTTGATGTAAAGGCAGACCCCACCGCCTCGCGTCTTCCCCGAGTGCTTTGTCCTGTCGGACCTGACGATGGTGAAATTGTCCAGGCTCACCTCAGAGTCGGGAACCGACTCCTCCAGCCAGGTCTCACTGAGAGCGATGATACAGATGTCTCTAAAGGCCCTTTCAAAACGGCACCTTGCATGTAGTAGATCCATCTTGTTACGGAGTGATCGTACGTTGGACATGATGATGGTGGGCAGAGGAGGTTTAAAGGGACGCCTTCTTACCCGGCTCCGGATGCCTCCACGCCTTCCCCTTTTCCTCAGCCGAAGCTCCGAAGGTAGGACCACGGCAGGCCTGGTGTTACTCCACAGCGAGGCTCGATGTAGCAGGAGTTCATCTCGGCTGTAGGTGAGTAGCCGGTCGTTGGTGTCGGGCTGTAGTGCTAGGCTATCGCAAATCAGCGATAAGATTGTGAAAAAGGCGGCGATCACCTTGTAACTTGTCATAGCTGGTCCGTGTGACTTTTGCCTACATACAATGTGACAATTACACGTAAGGCACGGACATAAAACATACATAAGACACTAGACACAAGGTACGGTCAGTGCTGTTGCAGCAGAGCATGCGCCATCTTATATATATTTGTACTTATCATATTGGCTGATGTTGTTTCGTTGTTGTTGTCTCTCTGTCTTATCCCGCTCTTGTCCCCGCAATTTCCCCCTCAAACTTCCTTTTCCTTCCTTCCTTTCTATCCCCTCCTGCTCCGGTCCAGCTGTGGCAAACATTATATAAATCCATTTAATAAAGTCAAATACAAATAAGTAAAGAAGTATCCTGCACTTCTCTTTTGTAAAGTAAATCTGTACAGCAGATATGTGCATCTACATCAACAATATGATATGCCTGAATGGCTGGAAAGGACAAAAAAAATATTTATTTTGTGTCATTAATTGCTTTCTTTAAAAAGTAGTGAAAAAACTGGTAAAAAATCGTAAATCTAATTTTTTGTGAAAAAATCTGAGGTTTTATTCTTAGGGCGTATCGTCCAGGCCTTAGTTAACAACTCTTTGAAATGATAAACTGCCTCTTATATTTTGATTACTACTCGCGTACTCTTGTGGTTTGGTAGCACCTTTAGCGGTAACATTTACTGGTCATTCTGTTATGTGTATAAGTACTGTACTATTATGATCAGTGATGTAATTGCATGTGATGTGATGTCAGTCATGTTATGTGACTGTATGTGTAGCTTAGTACATGTGTACAGCATGGCGTGGTATGACTTGACTACAAAAAGCTGTGGGACAAGATGTTTAGTTGAGGGTTGCATCAGGCCTTATGACAGCTTTGTGTTTATATGTATGAGTGCACATGTGTATGTTGTTTGAGTGTTAATAATGAAATTGTGTTATTTAGGAAACGTCATATTGCTTCTAAATATTTTCTCTATTACAATTTTTTTTCATTTAGGGGCACCTGTGTTCCTAGTGAAAAAGCTAAGTTTACAGCTCTGATAGGTAGGGCCCTAGGCTTCACAACATCAGCAGGAGAATTAAGAGCAACAAAACTCGAAACCGATTGTTGAACTTTGTTCGATCCATTGAAGATTGCAATGTGATTTTCATTTTAATAGACAGGAAAACATGGATACCAGCTCAATTTCAAAGAGAAGTATTTCACGCAGAGTCTTGACCACTTCAACTTCAACGCCATGGGGAATGGGACATTTCTTCAACGATACCTAATCACTGGTAAATCTTGCGACAACTGACACTTTCGAATTTGAAACAAGAATGTGCTTATTGTTTTCACTCTTTCTTTCTTTCTTTCATTGCAGATTCATACTGGAAGACTGGATATGGTCCCATTTTTTTCTACACTGGCAATGAAGGAGACGTCTGGGAATTTGCCCTCAATACAGGCTTTCTAATTGAATTGGCTGCTCAACAGGAAGCCTTGGTCATATTTGCCGAACATGTAAGATACGTGGTATAATTGTGACACCAGCACTGAGAAATGAAGTCTAATAATATAGCCGAGAGCAACACAAAGGTTCCTTAATCGGCAAAGTAACGTTTGAGCAAATACTGAACACCTGAGTCATCAGGAGCAATATGTTTACATCAACACAATAAATAGGTATTACATCCTTGCAGCCCTAAACAAGATTGGCTTAGGTGGTTCAAGTGGCCAACATGAAGTTAGCTGGTGTGTTTCTCAGTCCCTTGTGTCCAGTGTTAGGCAAACTTTAGAGCTGTGAATCTTTGGGTACCACATGATTTGATTCTTGGGGTTAACAATTCAATTCAGAGTTTATTCTCGATTTAAAATCGATACTTTTTAATAACATTCGGTGCCAGTTGAATGATTAACGACATTCCTCCATAAAATAAACAGCTGTGATAAAATTTCTATACAACTTAAAAGTAATACAAATCTACCCAAACATTTAACAAAGTCAAATACAAATATGGCAACAAGAGATGTATCCCACACTTCTCTTTTCTAAAGTAATTCTTTACAGCAGATGTGGGCATCTACATTAACAATATCATTTACCTAAGTGGCTGAACATGACAGATTAAAAAAAAATTATATCGATTTAAAAAAAAAAAAATGTAATCGATTAAGAATCATTACAATAACAACCGTGATTCTTTCGAAAATGTATTATTTTGGACACCCCTGGCAAATTACTTTTAAAAGGTTAATGATTATAATTTCATGTTACTTCACCAAAAAAATAATCAAATTACTACCAAAATTACTTAAATAAATGTAATTAAATACAAGGTAAAATAATTAATGTGTTTCTTTAAAGGGGAACTGTACTTTTTTTTTTAATTATGCCTATCACTCACAATCTTTATGTAGGACAAGAACACGTTTTTCTTTTTTTATGCATTCTAAATACTAAATAAATGCGATCAAAAGTCAGCTTAAAATTGAGCCTTTGGGAGCTGCTCTATTCTGCCTATAAAGCCCTAAAAAAGAACATCCAAACACCTCTTTATGTTTATGCTGTGATTATATATACTGAACAAAAATATAAATGCAACACTTGTGTTTTTGCTCCATTTTTCACGAGTTGAATTCAAAGATGTAAAACTTTTACTATACACACAAAAGACCTATTCCTCTCAAATTTTGAGAGGAATAGGTCTTTTGTGTATATTATAAAAGTTGTAATCTCATGAAAAATTGGAGCAAAAACAAAAGTGTTGATTTTATATTTTTGTTCAGTATATGTAGTGTAGTAACAGGCACATTCATAATAACATTTAATATTTATGTATTTTTTCATTTTAGAAATACGTGGTGCATTAATATAAAAAAAATATCACAATGTTCACTTTTTTTCCAACTACATCACTGATTAAAACTCACTGCAGACTTCATGAGAGCCAACAAACATAATAAAACATCACTTATCCGCATTACGATGCCGACTGATAAAATCTCGTTATATTATCGTAAAGAAAAGGGGGACAGAACCAATCGTCTTGTCGTGTCGTTTTTCGTCATTTTCGGGTCTAAATTGGCTGTCAAAGTGTACCAAGTTGTCGGATTACATCATCATCCTTCTATTAGTTAGGTGAGAGGCATGATTTATGATCTACAATAAACTTCCATGAGCAGGCAACATAGACACACAAGCTGGTGAATCTGGCGCCGCTATAAAAAGTTTGTGTGCGTTAGCGCTTATAATGACAATATCACTTGGTTAATATTCAAGTCACAAAATGTAAATGTGTCATGATCCGTGGCCCTGATCATGTTTTGTTTAGTCATGTTTTGTTAGTTTTGGGCTCCCTTAGTTTCTGTTTTGTGCACCTCTGGGTTTGTTTTGGTTACCATGGGTACTAATTGGGTTCACCTGCCTCTGGTTAGTGGTCGGCACGCTCACCTGCTGTCGAGCACTAATCACAGAGCTATTTAATCACCTCTCTCGCCACGCTCTGTCTGGCGCTCTGTCTGGCTTTGATGTTTGCTGTATGCAACAGGCACATAGGGTTATTTCTGGTTTCTATGTTTCTTGATTCCTGTGCTAAGTTTGTACCTTAGCTTCACGTGAGATCGGCACGCAGCCCTTTGGTTTGCTTCCTGTTTTTATTGTATGGTATGATTTATGAGGAATAAATCATGTTCCCACCTGCACACTTTGTCCGGAGTGGTCCGTCTGCATCCCGTTGGAACGAACCCCGCAGTAAGATGCGACCCCCACGTGACAGAACAAAGCCAGCTGCCAGTTCTTTCGCAACGGGCTCTGAGGAGGTGGACGCAGGTACATGGAGGGTGTTAAGAGCGATGGAGACGGAGACGCTCCGCTATTCCCCCGTGGAACTCAAAGAAATGGTGTGGGGCCCTGCTGGTTCACTGGTGCCCATCCACTCCCTTTGGCCCGAGAACATCGCCACACCGCAGTACCAGACGCGTCAGCGAGAACGGAAGCCGTCCAAAAAGGCTTTGACTCGCCGTCAGGACGTGTCAATCCCGCACACTCCTCCTCCGGACAAGAGCAAGTCACAAGCAGCCCAGTCATCCTCGCCGCCGATGTTTGGTAATCCCCTCATTCATTTTGCCAAACTCTTCACCGACTGGGCTATGAACCAGATGGTCACCGGCACCAATGACGTCACCCCGCCCACTGGGAATGACGTCAGAGAGAAATGCATGTTTTTACGGACTCGCTCACTAGGTCTGTCCCTGTCATCCAAGAATCAAGCTCCGCCCCCAGGGACTCTAGCCCCACCCACGTCACAAACTTTTTCTTCCTGTCCTCCCACAAAATCTCTGGTGGGGGGTAGAAAGAGACTTTTTGGACAATTTAGAAAGGAAGAGGAGTCCACCCCCCTCCTAAACCCTCACCCTCCCCCAAAGATGGTTCCAGACCGCACAGGAAGCGTCTGGTATCCGCTTCCTGGGGAGGAGGCGGGGGAACAAGGGCTGATAGCTGGGCTAGTGGGGTGGCACAGCTGCGCCCGACCATGCGGCAACCTCTTGCCCTACCACTACCACCTGT
Source organism: Nerophis lumbriciformis (assembly GCF_033978685.3). Taxonomy (NCBI): domain Eukaryota; kingdom Metazoa; phylum Chordata; class Actinopteri; order Syngnathiformes; family Syngnathidae; genus Nerophis; species Nerophis lumbriciformis. Next base: position 5,229,708 of record NC_084580.2, read on the forward strand.
TCTTCGGCGTGCCAGGCCACCTCCGCCAAGGTCACGGTTAACCTCGGCCAGGTGGGCCTGAAGACGCCATCCTCTCCACCTCCTGTCCCTGCTCCAAGGCTAGCACATGCTCCAAGGCTAGCTCCCGCTCCTGCTCCAAGGCTAGATCCCGCTTCTGCTCCAAGACTAGCACCCGCTCCTGCTCCAAGGCTAGCAGCCGTTCCTGCTCCATGGCTAGCACCCGCTCCTGCTCCAAAGCTAGCACCCGCTCCTGCTCCATAGCTAGCACCTGCTACTGCTCCACAGCTAGCACCGGTTCCTGCACCACGGCTAGCACCAGTTCCTGCACCATGGCAGCCTCCTTCGCCTGCCGCTCAAGCTGCAGAGGTGCCTTCGTCTTCGGCAGGCCTTCCCATGGCGCCGCCTCAGTCTTCCTTGTCTTCGGCGGACCGTCCCACGGCACCGCCCTCCAGCATCGTCGCCATCGCGACCTCCGGCTGGCCTGCAGCACAAGCGGCCATCAGGCGCCTGCACGCGGTGCCCTCAGTGGCCAATTAATGGACGCCATTGGCGCAGACAGCAGCAACGCCCACGACTTGGCCGTAGAACTCAAAGGCTGCTGAGATTCTGGCATCACTAGCGTCCACCTTCTCAACGGCCACGGATGTGTTCGTTTTGTGGTCGCCCGCCTCGCCTGCTGCAGCGGCATTCCACTCGCTGCCGCCACTTGACTTGTCCTCGGTGGATTCGGGGACACCTGGCCTGGGGACCCACCACCAAGTCCTCCCTCCGCCCTCCCGTGACTCTTGAACTTGTTTTTTTTTTTGTGGTATTCTGGGACATCTGGAATCTGTCCTTAAGGGGGAGATACTTGTCATGATCCGTGGCCCGGATCATGTTTTGTTTAGTCATGTTCTGTTAGTTTTGGACTCCCTTAGTTCCTGTTTTGTGCACCTCTGGACCGGAACTAATTGGGTTCACCTGCCTCTGGTTAGTGGTCGGCACGGTCACCTGCTGTCCAGCACTAATCGGAGAGCTATTTATTCACCTTTCTCGCCACGCTCTGTCTGGCTTCGATGTTTGCTGTATGCAACAGGCACGTAGGGTTAGTTCTGGTTTCTATATTTCTTGATTCCTGTGCTAAGTTTGTACCTTAGCTTCACGTGCGATCGGCACGCAGGCCTTTGGTTTGCTTCCTGTTTTTTTTGTATGGTATGATTTATGCGGAATAAATCATGTTCCCACCTGCGCGCTTTGTCCGGAGTGGTCCGTCTGCATCCCAAGAGAACGAACTCCGCAGTAAGATGCGACCCCTACGTGACAAAATGGAGTATTGTTGTTGGTTTTTAGATGGTTATTTATTGGTTTTATGGGTGTAATTTAGGACCTCTCATTGGCTTCATTGTAATCAGACTTTTATTGAAGTTTATTCACAAGTTAGAAAGCATTAAAAAAAAATCCAAAGTCATATCTTTCATACAGATTGTGAACGATAAGCAAAATTCCAAAAAACTGCAGTTCCCTTTTAGTAAAACAACCTACAACTAAACAAGCATTTATTTAGTGATGCAAGAATGGAATATCTTTACAACAATTTCCCAACGGCATTGACATGAAATCCAGAAATTAAAAATAATTCAATGCATTGCGAAAAGTTGCGAAACTTGTTATGGAATCTTGTATTCACAATTTACGGAACACCCCCCACAGGATTCCTCAAAGGACTTCTTACTCCTATTCTAGAAAACACACGTCGACTGGTTGGGCAAACTCCCATGGACCCTACTAATGGTATGGAATTTGTCAACGGGTCCATGCTCAGGACGAAAACCAAACTGTTCCTCCTGTATCTGAGGGTTGACTATGCAAAATACCCTTCTTTCCAGTACCCCTAAATATATCTGACCAGGGAGGCAGAGTAGAGTGATCCAACAATAGTAGGAAAACACCCACTGTCCCCCCTTATTAAAAAGGGGAACCACTCTATTATTCCAGAGGCACTGCCCCCGATGTCCGTACAATGCTATGTAGTCATTTCAACCAAGACATCCCTCAGCATCCAGGGCTTTGAGGAACTCTGGACGGTTCTTGTCTACTTGCCACCAAGGAGCTTTTTAACTACATCAACTTCAGTTCCAGAGATAGAAGAGCCCAAAAGAGAGTCCTCAGGCTCTGCTTTCCCATTGAATGTCATGTTAGTGGGATAGAGAGAACTTCAAAGTATTCCTTCTATAACATCTTGTGTCGAGGACATCGGCACCCTATCCATACCATACATAGTGATGACCAGAGGTGTGTAGTAATGCGCTAGATTTACTCATTGAACAGCAATATCATGTGCTGTCATCTGTGCCAGGATAATTTTTCACATTTCAACCTCCAAGAATCCCACTTCCTACTAGAGCAGGGGTCGGCAACCCGCTGCTCCGGAGCCGCATGCGGCTCTTTGATCACTCTGATGCGGCTCAGCTGCATACTTGCCGACCCTCCCTATTTTCCCGGGAGACTTCCGGATTTCAGTGCCTCGCAGTTAAACTCCCGGGATTATTATTTTCCGATTTTCACTCTAACAATAATAAAAAGGGCGTGCCATGATGGTACAGCATTTAGCGCCCTCTACAATCTGTACAATCATCGTGCCAGCCCAGCCTTTTGTTGTATGCATCTTCTACTTGCACACGTAAGTGACAGCAAGGTATTAAAACAACTTTAACACTCTTACTAATAATGCACCACACTTTGAACCAAAACCAAAAAAGACTGACAAACACATTTCGGGAGAACATCTGCACTTTAACACAACATAAACACAACAGAACAAATACCCAGAATCCCATGCAGCCCTGACTCTTCCGGGCTACATTATACACCCCTGCTACCACCAAACGCCGCCCCCACCGCAACCCTGCTCCCCCACACATCAACCCCCCCCTCCGTGCGTCGGTTGAGGTGGGCGGGGTTTGGTAGCGGGGGTGTATAATGTAGCCCGGAAGAGTTAGGGCTGCATGGGATTTTGGGTATTTGTTCTGTTGTGTTTATGTTGTGTTACGGTGCAGATGTTCTCCCAAAATGTGTTTGTCATTCTTGTTTGGTGTGGGTTCACAGTGTGGCGCATTATTAGTAAGAGTGTTAAAGTTTTTTATACCGCCACCGTCAGTGTAACCTGTGTGGTTGTTGACCAAGTATGCATGGCTGTCACTTACGTGAGCAAGCAGAAGTCCCATACAACGTGTGGCTGGGCTGGCACGCTGGTTGTAGTGGGCGCTAAATGCTGTACCATCATGGCACGTTCGAGAGAATAGTTGCCCTGAAATTCGTAGTCTGCCGGAAAAATCGGGAGATTTGACAAGTATTACGCTGTCAAGCGCCATTCATATAAAACTCGCGGGCCGCACTAACATTCAATTTTCATATTAAGGTGTGGGCCGCGTGTCTGAGACCCTTGGTTTATACATAGCACAAAGCAAAAAAAAAACTTTGTATGCAGTGTTATTTCATTTTAAATTTCAAAAGATTTTCGTGGCTCCCATTGTTTTCTTTAATTTGTGAAACTGGTCAAAAGGGCTCTTTGAGTGGTAAAGGTTGCTGACCCCTGTACTAGAGGAATACAAATTTGGATAAGTTGTAGGCCTAGATGTTTATTATGTTTTTGCTGCGCATATGCTTACATGAGGCATGTTATAAACGTCTTAAATGACTGTAAAATGTGCATCTTTGTAATACATGTAGCAGTGTCTCTATTCCCCTAACGCGCACATGCACACACACCAACTAGGGTTATAGTGGAAGTACCATTAAAATTAACTACTAATTAAATCAGAAGTTACTCAACAGTTACTGAGTATTTGAGTTGTATTTTCACTAAATTCTTACTCTTACCCAAGTAATTATTTGGTTGACTTCTTTTAACTGAGTGATATTACTCTGAAGTAATTATTTTCCCCCACGGTTTTCCCCTCCTTCTTTGATGGCAGAAAGCATCGAAGCCGTCCAAAAGTCATTCTCTATGGCTCCCCCAAACTTTTCCACGTCTTGGTTTTTACCCCGGCGACGGCCAAAGTCCCACACCGCTTGGCCTGTCGGTACCTGTCAGCTGCCTCTGGAGTCCCAGTCTTCAGCTTGACAGCGTACCTCACTACAAGAGTCCACCATTGAGTTCGGGGATAACCGTCATGGCAGCCACCCGACATCTTACGACCACAGCTGCGATCGGCAAATTTCAACCTTGCACACCAGCTCAGGCTCCTTCCCCACTGATTTAGGCCTACAACTTACCGCAACGTGTATTCCTCTAGTTGGGAGTGGAATTATTGTCGGCTGAAATGAATATTTCTCCTGGAACAGATGATAGCGCATGATATTGTGTTTTTTTTTCATAATTTGTAAGGTATACATGCCACATAGCCAAAGCTAGCCAAGGTTCTCGGTTTCGGCTGCCATCCATCTCACACGGCACCCAAAGCCTCACACCCTTATTATCAGTGGTGAACCCATTCGAGGGTCTTTTTGTTTGAGGTACAACTTAATTATGTTTTACTGTAGCAGATAAGCAACATCCATCTTCCGCTGGAAGTCAGTTGCAATAGGCCCCATCTGCCCACAACCTTGAACAGCATAGGCAGTAGTCTGAAAATAAATATGTTTGCAGCCTTGACAGATTAAACCAGGGGTCCTCATACTCCGCGGAAAGACCCAAGTTAAAAAAAAAAAATAAAAATATATATATATATATATATTTTTTCAATACAATCCACTTTATTTGTATAGCACATTTAAACAACAAAAATGATTCCAAAGTGCTGCACAACAATATTAAAAACAATATTTAAATATTATCCATAGCTACACCAATGACTGAATAAAAACAAAAAATAAATAAATATAAAACCATTATAAAAACAATATAAAAATAAATATGATTAAACACAATTTTAAAGGGTAAAACCAATTAAAACAATAAATAAAAATCTAAATTTAAAAACACAGAGGACCCCACAACTCACATAGTGTTAAAAGCCAGAGAATAAAAGTGGGTCTTAAGACGAGACTTAAAACACTGCACTGTGGGAGCAGTTCGAACATGGAGGGGCAGAGGGTTCCAGGGCCTAGGGCCGACCACAGAGAAAGCCCTGTCTCTCCTGGTTTTAAGTCTCGTCTTGGGCACCACGAGCTGGAGCTGGCTCTCGGACCTCAGAGCGCGCGCAGGAGTGTAAATTTGAATGAGATCCGAGATATAATGAGGTGCCAGTCCATGTAAAGCTTTAAAAGCAAACAGCAAGATTTTAAAATCAATTCTAAAATGAACAGAGAGCCAGTGCAAAGTCTCAAGACAGGGTTATATGCTTGCGTTTCCTGGCCCCTTTTAAAAGTCGTGCTCCCGCGTTCTGGACAAATTGCAAACGGGAGAGAGCTTTTTGGCTAATGCCAGCATAAAGTGGATTGCAGTAGTCCAGGCGACTTGAACTAAAAGCATGCACGACTTGTTCAAAAAGGTTAAAAGATAAAAACGGTTTTACCTTTGCTAAAAGACGAAGATGAAAAAAACACAATTTTAAAACGCCATTGACTTCTATCCATCCATCCATTTTCTACCGCTTGTCCCGTTCAGGGTAGCGGGGGTGCTGGAGCCTATCTCAGCTGCATTCGGGCGGGAGGCGGGGTCACCCTGGACAAGTCCCCACCTCATCGCATCACACTAGGGCCAATTTAGTGTTGCCAATCAACCTATCCCCAGGTGCATGTTTTTGGAAGTGGGAGAAAGCCGGAGTACCCGGAGGGAACCCACGCAGTCACAGGGAGAACATGCAAACTCCACACAGAAAGATCCCAAGCGCAGGATCGAATCCAGGACCTTCGTATTGTGAGGCAGACACACTAACCCCTTTCCCATCGTGCCGCCCACGCCATTGATTTGTTTGTCAAATTTCGATGTATTTGGGACGCACATCATTTTGCAATGGTCCCAAGTCAGTGAGGGCCGGACCAAAAACTACAATTTCTGTTTTTCCCTCATTCGTTATTAAAAAATGGGCTAACCAAGCCTTGACGCATAAATAGTTGAGAAGGGGTGTCAGGGGGCCGTGGCCTTTTGAATTTGTCATATACATTTGGCAGTCGTCTGCATAAAAGTGATAAGCCTCTTAAAAATCTCTCCAAGGGGGAGGAGATATAGAGCAAACAGGATGGGCCTAGAATAGATCCCTGGGGGACACCACAGTAAAGCGGAGCAGAAGAAGAGGTGGCGTCCCCCAGCCTGACAGAGAAGAACCTCTCTGACAGGTAGGATCTGAACCACTCTAATGCAGTCCCCCTGACACCCACACAGTCTCTCAGGCGGTCTAAAATAATTGTGTGGTCGACTAAAATGGCAGAGCTACCAGAATCAGACATTAAAAGCAAGTCATTAAAAACCTTTAAAAGTGCAGATTCAGTACTGTGCAAAGCTTTGTATCCAGACTGAAATGGATCCAAAGTGCTATTTTCATCTAAAAAAAGGCTGCAGTTGCGCCAAAACACATCTCTCCAAATTTTTTTACACAAAAGGTAATTTAGAAATGGGCCGATAATTTGAGAAATTTGTAGGACCTGTTTTTTTTATCAAAGGCTCAACAACAGCTCCTTTACAAAAAGAGGGCACACTGCCAGAAATCAAGCTGCTGTTGATGATGTCCTTAACAGACAAGTCAATAGAGTCCCAGACTTCTTTAAAAAAGCGAGGGGGGACTGGGTCTGTGGGACAGGACGAGGGTTTTAGTTTGTCAACTATTCTTGTAAGCTCAGGCATGGACACAGGCTCAAACTGACAAAACACAGCCGATAACTGAGTGCCTACATTGAAACTCAATGGAGGAGATAGATTTGCCTGAATAGAAGCAACCTTGTCGTTAAAAAAAGGAGATACATTTTTCACAAGTTTCACTTGTCATCTCCAGTGAAGTGGCTGGATTCGGATTAAGAACAGAACTAATACATTTAAAAAGAACACGTGGCTTGCTGACACTATTTGAAATTAAGTCTGACAGATATTTTGTTTTCTCATCTTTAACCACACTTTGATAATTCTGACAGCTTTCTTTTAGAATTTGATAAGAGAACTCCAAGTGATCCCCTTTAAACTTACGCTCCGCCCTCCGCCACTCACGCCGAGCTGTGTGCGTGGTGTCATTGAGCCAAGGCTCCTGTTTTGACTTTGGACGTATAGCTCTGAGGGGCGCTATACTGTCCAGAATCTCAGAACATGTGGAAATAAAAGAGCACATCAATTGTTCAGTGTCTGCAGAGTGTGATATACTCTGCATGGACACAGTGAATAAAGGAGGAAAGGCGGCTGCAGTGTCAGACCTAATAACACGCCCATGACGCACGGCAGACGGTTTTACATCAGGGTCCAAACTTAATTTGAACATAACAGGACTGTGATCGGAAAACACAGCATCACCAACAACGACATATTCAACATTAAAACCATAAGACAGTACAAGGTCTCGAGTGTGTCCATGTACATGTGTTGGGCCAGTAACATGCTGAGCCAAATTAAAACATTAGATCAAGTCCAAAAACTCTCTGGACATGGGTTTGGAAGGACAACAAACGTGTACATTAAATTCTCCGACAATTAAAATCTTGTCATAGCACACCAGACTAAAAGCAATGAACTCCGAAAAGTCCTTGATAAAGTCTTTGTTGTGCTTTGAAATTTGTATTTTTAAAAATCTGTCCTTTCTAATCCATTTTCTACCACTTGTTACTCTTGGTGTCTCCTAGCCGCTCAGGCAAATCATTTTGTCTAAAAATGCATTTTCCCATCGATAACGTGACATCATCGCGCTCGAATATATATATATATATATATATATATATATATATATATATATATATATATATATATATATATATATATATATATATATATATATATATATATTAGGGGTGTAACGGTACGTGTATTTGTATTGAACCGTTTCGGTACGGAGGTTTCGGTTCGGAGGTGTACCGAACGAGTACACATGCTAGCAGCGACCGGGCTCGGACAACATGTAACAGCCAGAGCTGGAAGACCTTCCTGCCTCGTTAAGATCTCCCGTTTGGGAACACTTTGGCTGCGCGATACAACAATGGAGGACGGAGGTTTGCCGACAAACCTCCGTTTGCCGACAAACCTCAGCTGCTTCTGACAACACGTCAAACATGTGTTGCACCTTTCCTGTTTTCGGCTCCCAGACCGTAGTCGAGGAGCGCACGGGAGACACTCCTACAGGGCCGATGTATTCTCGGGGGCAACACCCTTCACTCTACCCGGCAGTGGGTCTCCACAGCTCCAGAATCCCGGGTAAATTACGTGTCCGGTGATTAGTTGCAAATCGTGGCTTTATTGAGGTCTTGCACACAGCCAATCCAACAAAACACTAGCCACTCCCCACACTCAGCTACCGCTCCCTCACCTCGCTCGCCCACACACTCACCTCACATGCTGTCACATATTAAAGGGCCACACACACACATACGCTACTCTCATAACACATGCTAACCCATTTGAAGCGTCACCACCGCATTCAAGCAGCCTTTCCTCGGCGAGTCAGGCAGGGCTAAAGCAATAACAAATGTTTTTATAGCAGCAGATATAAGTCCATATTGCATTAAAAACTAGATTTTGACCCACTTCTATGGTGGAAGAACAATGAGCCCATATATCCTCTTACTGTCAAGTTTGCCAGGCTGGGGGGGAAGAAAAGTTAATCTGAGGCTGAGTTGACTTGAAACTGTTTAATGTTGCACTTTTTATATGTAGAAGAAAAGTTTTGTCATTTTATTTAAAGGGGAACATTATCACCAGACCTATGTAAGCGTCAATATATACCTTGATGTTGCAGAAAAAAGACCATATATTTTTTTAACCGATTTCCGAACTCTAAATGGGTGAATTTTGGCGAAATAAACGCCTTTCTAATATTCGCTTTCGGAGCAATGACGTCACAATGTGACGTCGCATCGGGAAGCAATCCGCCATTTTCTCAAACACTGAGTCAAATCAGCTCTGTTATTTTCCGTTTTTTCGACTGTTTTCCGTACCTTGGAGACATCATGCCTCGTCGGTGTGTTGTCGGAGGGTGTAACAACACGAACAGGGACGGATTCAAGTTGCACCAGTGGCCCGAAGATGCGAAAGTGGCAAGAAATTGGACGTTTGTTCCGCACACTTTACCTACGACAGAGATGGCAAGAATGTGTGGATATCCTGCGACACTCAAAGCAGATGCATTTCCAACGATAAAGTCAAAGAAATCTGCCGCCAGACCCCCTTTGAATCTGCCGGAGTGTGTGAGCAATTCAGGGACAAAGGACCTCGGTAGCACGGCAAGCAATTTTGTTCCCGCAGACGAGCGACCTAAACCCCCTGGATGTCTTGGCTCACACCGTCCCGAAGATGATCAAGAGAAGAATATCGACCCGAGCTTCCCTGGCCTGCTGACATGAGGGTATGTCTCCAGAATATATTAATTGATGAAAACTGGGCTGTCTGCACTCTCAAAGTGCATGTTGTTGCCAAATGTATTTCATATGCTGTAAACCTAGTTCATAGCTGTTAGTTTCCTTTAATGCCAAACAAACACATACCAATCGTTGGTTAGAAGGCGATCGCCGAATTCGTCCTCGCTTTCTCCCGTGTCGCTGGCTGTCGTGTCGTTTTCGTCGGTTTCGCTTGCATACGGTTCAAACCGATATGGCTCAATAGCTTCAGTTTCTTCTTCAATTTCGTTTTCGCTACCTGCCTCGACACTACAACCATCCGTTTCAATACATTCGTAATCTGTTGAATCGCTTAAGCCGCTGAAATCCGAGTCTGAATCCGAGCTAATGTCGCTATAGCTTGCTGTTCTTTCCGCCATGTTTGTTTGTGTTGGCTTCACTATGTGACGTCACTGGAAAATGGACGGGTGGTTAAAATCAGGCACTTTAAAGATTTTTTTAGGGATATTGCGTGATGGATAAAATTTTGAAAAAAACTTTGAAAAATATAATAAGCCACTGGGAACTGATTTTTAATGTTTTTAACAATTCTGAAATTGTGATAATGTTCCCCTTTAAGCTGTACATCAAGCAAGAATGTTACCATTTAGTGGTCAATTGTACGGAATATATACTGTACTGTGCAATCTACTAATAAAAGTCTCAATCAATCAATCAAAAAAAGCACTTTATATGTAGAAAGGTTTTGTTAAGAAACCATTCTGAGCCTTATCTTATTTAGTTTTTATTTTATATATGTTGACCACATTAACCCTGGCAATGGACCCTGTGTGTATATGTATGTTTTGTCATTGTTTACAAATTTGGTAAATAAATAACCAAAAAATTAATTTTGTTGTTTTCTTACTGTACCGAAAATGAACCGAACCGTGACCTCTAAACCGAGGCACGTACCGAACCGAAATGACATTTTTGTGTACCGTTGTACCCCTATTTTTTTTTAACCTAATGCGGCCCCCGAGTCAAAAAGTTTGGGGACCCCTGCATTAAACCGTTATTACTCTCAAACTCATTAAGTTCAAAATTACTCTCAACTCATTAAGTTCAAATTTTCTCCATTTCACAGAGGTACTATGGCAAGTCTCTCCCTTTTGGCAATGATTCCTTCAACCTTGAAAAGATTGGCCTGTTGACAGTGGAACAGGCAATTGCTGATTACGCCATCATGATCAGTGTGTTGAAACATCAGCTGGGAGCCACAGATTGCCCTGTCATTGTGTTTGGTGGAAGGTAAGATACATGATACTTCAATGATATTAGGTAGAGTTGTGGTGCTCTGCTTGTCATGCCACCCAGGTGCTTCCCATTACGGCTCATTACCTGCCCCTGTCATTCAGTCTTGTTGCGAGTTTATGTCACGTCCTAGCGTTCAACCTATTTGTTCTTGTCTACCTGTTACTGAACCTTTTCTGACCTTTGACCTCGCCTATTGCCTCACGCTTTGATACCTCTGCCTTTGTTTGGGCTGCCTTTGCGCGTATTTAACTTTTCTTGGAATAAACCTACCTGTATCTGATCTGCCAACTCTGCCTTTGAGTCCTCCTTCCAACAACAACCCTTAACACTGCTGAAATTAAACTTTAATAACAAATGGTCTTTCTGCTCCTGTCTGCATGGCAGACATTTCCAAGAAGATTCAGTTATGTTTGTAAACATTTTGCTTCTCACCCCATTCCTGAAAAGCCTAATCGCACTGAAATGTATTTCGCAAGCGACGTGACAACTTGAACAATTTTCACAATACATAATCTTGCAAGCACAACAGTACACCAGCAAATACGTAGACATGTGGATTTTATTTTTAGTAGATGAACTTTCATAAGATGAGTCTCATCTAAAGCTGAATGAATATTGATAAACACAACATGCCCTTCAAAAATATACTATGTCAATAAAATCATCAATCATTGTCACTAATTGTAACTAAAACTACTGTAAAATTCCACTCAAAATTATTGAACCTCCATTGCAAATTCCATGTGTTGCAAAGTTGATCAACTCTCCAAAGTCAAAACCAACATCCATCTGTTACATTCTATCCCACCAGTTATGGCGGAATGCTGTCCGTCTATATGAGAATAAAGTACCCAAACATTGTGGCGGGAGCTCTCGCTGCCAGTGCTCCCATACTGTCAGTTGCTGGGCTGAGTGATACTGGGCAGTTCTTTAGAGATGTCACAAAAGTAAGTTGGATGAATGTACACTGTTTTTTTGTTCTGATAATGTGCACGATTATGCATGTATTGATTTTTTTGTCATTATGTTCATTAATGGGTTAGCTGGAGTCCTACTTTTGGGAAGTGACGGATACACTGTACACTCTAGACTGGTTCCCAGCCAATCACAGGGCAGCTGTCACATGGTTTGCACTCAAAGAGGATGTGTTTTATTTGGTGATCATCTGAACCAGGTCTGCAACCTGCGGCCCAGGAGCCACATGTGGCTCTTCTGCCTTGTTGTGGCTCCCTCAGATTTTTTTTTAACCCTGAAGTGAGTAAAGTTAGCCTTTTTAAAAAGAGTTCTATAATTTTCTGTTAGGCCATGAATGTCTAATTCCTAAGGTGCAAGGCACGTAAAAGAGACTGAAACCCTGTGTGGTCAGTTCAGATTCTCGAGTGTGTAACCCTTTGGGTAAGCTAACCATAAATATTTGCCAAAAAAGAAAATGAAAAATATGTTAATTTCACATGAGCGGATTTGCTTTTCCTGTAAAAAATATGAAAACTTTTATAATTTATAAGCTGTGTAGCGTTTTGCGGCTGGCTCTACACTATTTTTCTTTAGTGGGCAATGCGGAAAAATGTCTCTTTTAATAGTAAAGGTTACAAGCCCCTGAACTAAACCATGCTGCGTCCAGGGTCGTAAGTAGTATTTGACAAATACCAAGGTCAAAAATTGGTTGTCTAAGAAGAACTTTGAAAGATTGAAACCATGGGTATCCCTGCACCATTTAAATTATATTACCTTGAGCAACATAATGAATTTCCAGAATAACAAAAGCTGTAATTGAGCTATAACTATCTATCACTCATCTAACATCTTTGATAATCAGAATGATCTTGTAACAATCCACTTTTGTATTAATAGCCTGAAGTTTAGCATATTAAACAATTTTAACATTATTAAAACATAAATTTTAAAAAACATACAACATTTTCAACCACGACCAGGGCTCAAACGCAAGATCTTCTGATTTTCACTGCAAGTACTAATGACGGCCGCCACGGAGCCACTGGAAGTCCATCCATCCATTTTCTACCCAAGTCCCTTTCGAGGTCGCGGGAGGTGCTGGAGCCTATCTCAGCTGCATTTGGGCGGTAGATGGGGTACACCCTGGACAAGTCGCCACCTCATGATGGAGGAAATTTTGCTTACACATCAATTTAATTCAGGTGAAAGCAACATAAGTTGCATTAGCATAATTTAATGTTAACATGTTGACAGCAATGTTGAAAGTAAAAGTGGACTTGTTTGCGTTATGTTGTTAAAGTTGTAGCGGGCTGTGCACGACCAAAGATCGTGTATTGAGAGAGAATGATCTGCTGATGGTGATGTACAGCACACACAATGTCCTACAAAAAGTACATTTACAGTCAGTCATATCATCTTTTTGTCAGATACAGAGGACATGACCTTGATATCTTCAATGGTAATTACGGCCATGGCTGCATCCAAACAAACTGAATAGGACTGTATGAAGATGTGGTCTTAGACCTCTTATAATAACCTCTTGTGCTGTCAATGCATTCCGCCCAAGTGTGAACACAGCATGAATTAAAGACTCTAACAACTGTAATACATCTTTAATGCTAAAGTTATTATTGCTGACGATTGGATTTTAAAATTTTTGCAGTTTTATTTTTAATTCTGTTTTTAAACTACTGTAAATCAAGAGCAGTTTTAAAAAGTCTCTACTCAATGATAAACGGGTGTGGAGGGGAGCGTGGTTTGCGCCTTTGCGCGTTCCCTGCGGGCGGGGTGTGTGCAGCAGACAGGTGAGTGGATAGCTCAGCTGGAACGAGTTATCTAATCACCTGTTCCTTTATTAGCAGCGTCGGAAACCATGAGGAAGAGAGCGGAGCTGGAAAGCAGAGGCGAAAAGCCAAAGGAGAGAGCTGAAAAGCCAAAGGAGAGACATTTGATAAGGGGAAGAGCTGAAAAGCCAAAAGAGACTTGTGTGAGAAAAATAATTAAAACAATTGTAAAACGCCGCATTAGAGTGTTGTGCCCTTTTTCCTGTGGTCCCAGAAGAACCCGAGACAGAGACTTCTTCACAGTGGCACCCAACAAGGCGGGCCACAGAAATGTCGGCAACATCCCCGCTGGAGGCGCTGGGTCAAGTACTGGCCGAGGTGTCAACGGCAAGCCGGCAGCAGACACAGGTGCTGCAGGCACTGATGGACAGAGCAGAGGCGGCGGGAGGAATGTCCTCCATGAAGCGCATAGTGGAGGGGGAGGACCTCCAGACATTCCTCGATGTCTTCGAGGCCACGGCGACATCGTGCAGGTGGCCGGAGGAGGAATGGGGCGCGAAGCTGCTGCCGCTCCTGGTGGGGGAGGCGCAGCGGGCGGCGTTGAGTCTCCCGGCGACCGCCCGCATGCAGTATGCAAACTTGCGCTGCGCCATACTGGACCGCGTCGGCAGCAGCCCCGAAGACCATCGCCGGAAGTTCCGGGCCATGATGTTCGGGCCAGGGGACCGGCCCTTCGTGCTGGCGTTCCAGCTACGAGACGCAGCAACCCGTTGGCTCCAGCCCAACGGGCTGGATCCAAAAATGCTGGAGGCCAACGTACTGGAGCGATTCGTGCAGGCCAGGACCTCCACGTGGGTACGTTACCACAGTCCCCCAGACGTCAAATCTGCGGTGAAACTGGCGGAGGAACACCTGGCGGTCCAGCGGGAGACGGCAACCAAGACAGCCGAGGGACCCACCCCAGAACCCCGCCGGCGACTTGCCCCGCTATGGGGAGGAGTGGAGGGAGAGCCTCTGCAGCGGCGACCACGCCAGCCTGAGCCACCTGGAGCTAGCGAACAGGTTCCCCACACGGACATAAAAAAAGAACACGCACCCACAGGTACCCAGAGACACACGACAAGGGGGGGGACACGGGGTCATAATATCTCTCCAATTTGTGCATTCCAGGGTACCGCGCTGCGGAGAGATGGCTTCCCTTGCAGATGGCACCTCAAACACCAGGGCCGGTGTGCTGGAGGTGCGGACGGCCCGGACACGTGCGCCGGGAGTGCTCCATGATGTAGGTGGGGCAGGTGATGCGGGTTGTCGGGCCTCCAGCATCCGCCCCCGATCTGGGGGAGACGTACTGTGTCCCGGTAAGGGTACAAGGGGGTACATATCGGGCAATGGGGGATTCGGGCTGAAAACAGTCCATGATCCACCAAAACCTGGTTCGACCCGGGGCGTTGAGGCAGGCGACACGGGTGAAAATTAGGTGTATTCATGGGGATGTGCACGAGTACCCTATTGTGCCAGTGGAAATTGTATATAAGGAACAAAAGCATAAGGTTAAGGTTGCCGTAAGTGCGCACCTTACGCACCCCGTAATTTTAGGGACGAATTGGCCGGGATTTAACCATTTGGTGACACAATGTGTGGGGGTGCGTTCACGGACAGTCGGCGAGGGGAGTATCCGCGCGGTTCTCAGCGGCGACGGGGCTTCATCCGGTACTGCCGAGCGGGAACCGGTGGGGGCTTCGCGGGAGGCCCTCCCGGCCCCCCGGTGGAAACCTACTGAGGACTTTCCCCTTGAGCAGTCCCGTGATGAAACCTTGCGCGAGGCCTGGGACCAGGTGGATTACATTGACGGTCAGCTGGTGCGCCCGGGGAAAGCGCGAGTATTCCCCCATTTGTCAATTATTCGGGATAGATTATACCGAGTGGGCCGTGACACTCAAACCAGGGAGGAACACACCCAGTTATTGGTGCCAAAACACCGCCGGGAAATGGTTTTCCAGGCGGCGCATTTTAATCCCATGTCTGGCCACTTAGGGTATGATAAGACACTTAATCGGGTCATGGTCCGATTCTATTGGCCAGGCCTCCGGGCAGACGTGTGCCGTTGGCCTGCCCGGACTGCCAGCTGTTGAACCCAGCGGCCACCCCAAAGGCGCCCTTGCGCCCATTACCGCTCATGGAGGTCCCGTTCGAGAGAATTGGGATGGACCTCATCGGACCATTTCACCCGAGCACACGGGGATACCGCTTTGTGTTAGTCCTGGTGGATTACGCAACGCGTTATCCCGAAGCAGTGCCCTTGCGCTCTATCTCTGCCAAGAGTGTTGCGCAAGCGCTGTTTCAGGTCATCTCCCGAGTTGGAATCTCGAAAGAGATTCTGACTGACCAGAGGCGAAAAGCCAAAGGAGAGAGCTGAAAAGCCAAAGGAGAGACATTTGATAAGGGGAAGAGCTGAAAAGCCAAAAGAGACTTGTGTGGGAAAAATAATTAAAACAATTGTAAAACGCCGCAGCAGAGTGTTGTGCCCTTTCCTGTGGTCCCAGAAGAACCCGAGACAGAGACTTCTTCACAACGGGACATTACGGTGTATTCAGAATAGCTGTGTCGTAACAGCTTAGAGTAGATAAGGCTTTTTTGACGAAGTTCTGCAGAAAAAATACATTTTATCTAAGGCTGTCAAAGTTATTGCGTTAATGTATGTGATTAATCACAGAAGATTATCCCATTAATCATGTATAAATGCAGATTAATAATGCAATTTATTTTGACCTCACATGCTCATTTACGTAACCTGAGAGGAGGCGCAGGCCGCTATATGCTCAGTGATCAGATTTTTTTGCGAGTTAATTTAAATGATCCAAATAAATTGATTACTGTGACTAATCACAAATCGAAAGTGTGATTTATATGACTTGAGAAAATTAATTGTTTGACATGTTATGGGGCATTCTGCTGGTGAAGTGCGTAGGCCTTTGCTTACAACTTGAGGGGAATTTTATTAACAAACGTAGATGTGTAGGTGTGTACAAGCTGCATGTGCACACTGTAAAAAAAAGGGAAATCAATAATGTGTCGTATATATTTGTTAAATACTTGTTTTTGTTTTCTCTTAAACAGGATTTTGAGAGCATCGCCCCAGAATGCAGAGATGCTGTCAAAGAAGCTTTTCATCAGCTTAAAACATTAGGTGAACTGCAAGGTAAATGCTTGATTTGTTCCTTGGCTTTGAATTGAATAAATATGCAGTTTTGAAAGTGGGAAGTGGGCCTCCTCTTGAAAGCTCCATAAGGCTTCTGCCACTCCATGAAAAAAATAACAAAAAGCAAACTTGAGTTGTGTGAAAGTCAAAATGCATTGATTCTTACTAAGGTAATCAGAGAACTGGTCATACAAACTACTCCAGACATGGGCCATATACAGCCAATGTTTCCAAATTATTTTTTTCAAACCTTTAACATCAAAGCTGTAGACGGCAATAAGATTTGCATTTCTATTTTTCAAAGACTGCAATAAATTGATTCCAATGGCTTCTGAAGCTCGAGAATATGCATTTTCCAGCGATATATGGGCCATTACGGTAATCGTAGGGACTGCGCCACAGCTCCAGTAAGATGAGGCTTTGATAGAAAGTTGAGTGGGTGCAGGTTTGTTTACTAAAGCGCAAGCCCGTAAGATGGGGAGGGACAGCAAAACAAGCTTTATTTATTTTGTGTGTTTATTTGACAGAGATTTTGCTCAATATATATATTGCACAGGCCAGAAATAACTACAAAGTAATGTTCATCAAAGGCGAAGTGACAGCATGTTAATAATACATTTAGTGATTCTGGGTGATATTATTAGACCATTTGTTTCTTTTATTATTTGTTCTGATGTTTTGCCATGTTTAATGCCATTGCTTGATAGCAAAAGATGTCTAGGAAGTCTTCTGGGAAGGAAACAAGGAAGGACATTCACATTCCTAAAGGGGAACTGCACCTTTTTTTTGGAATTTTTGGAATATCGTTTAAAATCATTATGAAAGACATGACAAATGTATTTATTTTGCATTGTAACTCATAAATAAACGTAAATAAAAGTCTACTTACAACTGAGCCAATGGGAGGTCCTTTATTCGACCCATAAAACCCAATAAATAACTATCCACAAACTGCCAACAATACTCTAATTACATTTTGTGACTGAAATATTAACAAAGTGCTTGTTCTTATAAGCGCTAACACAGACAAGTTATTTATAGCGGTGTCTCGATCACAAGTTTTTGTGCTTATATTGACATCATCCAATGGTAAAGCTGCTTCCTTGCTAGTTGAAGTTTATTGTAAATAAAATCATGTCTCTCACCTGGATAGTAGAAGGATGAGGACGTAGTCCAACAAATTGCTACATTTTGAGATCGACACGAAAAGACGCTTGTTTTCATTTCCCTTTTCTTCGCAAGGATTATGAGTCATTCTTCAACTAAACGGGACTATAACAAGATTCTGTCAATTTGCATCCTAATGACAGCAAATATTGTACAGTAAGAAATATTTGTATTATATTTGTTGGCTCTTATAAAGATGATGTTGAAAAAAAAGCGAACGTTGTGATGCGTTTTTGAAATTAATGCGCTGCATATGCTTAACAATGAGCAAAATACGTAAATATTAAATGTTATTATAAATGTGCCCGTTACGACATTACATATATACTTACAGTGTGTATATGAAACCTTAATGGAGGTGTTTGGATGTTTTTTAAGGGCTTTTATTGGCAGAATAAAGATACTCCCAGAGGCTTCATTTAAGCAGGCTTCATTGCATTTGTTTACTATTTAAAATGCATTAAGAAAACATGTGTTTTTATTTTACATAAGGATTGTGAATGATAGGCCAACAGTTTTTTAAAAGTGCAGTTCCCCTTTAATGTTTTGTAGTTAATAGGTCATACCGAATCCTTTATCCATTTTCTACCGCTTGTCCCTTTTGGGGTCGCGGGGGGTGCTGGAGCCTATCTCAGCTGCATTCGGGCGGAAGGCGGGGTACACCCTGGACTTGTCGCCACCTCATCACAGGGCCAACACAGATAGACAGACAACATTAACACTCACATTCACACACTAGGGCCAAGTTAGTGTTGCCAATCAACCTATCCCCAGGTGCATGTCTTTAAGTGTCTAATTAAGTAAAAACTGGATAATTAAATTCAGTTTTTTTAAGGTGGTCAGTCATTGTAAAACTTTTAGCAAGATATTTAAAGTACTGAAAAGGGGGCATACTGATTTACCTTTTTTACAGGTAAAATAGGTTGTATTCCATCCCATGACTTTTGAACGGAAGTAAACAATGTGCAGCAAACAGAGTGCGAACTATCCGAGTATGCAAGGGGCCTAGATCTTACCGCTAAAAGAAACTTGAATCCTTTTCGCGTTTTAAACGGTTTCAACAGCCTCAAACAATGCAAGCATAGGGCATTTTTCTTCGGGAAAGGCGAAACTGCTGCTCAGAATGCAACAGATGTTCATTGGCCCACCACTTCGAGTCTCACATATTTAATGAGCCTTCGGGTGAATACAACCTATAAAATATGTCCTGGTAGATTCGTACAATTACAGAAGTAACATTTTGTATGTATATAAAATGGAAATCTATAATTCTAACAGACCACTGAGACTAAATTTAAAAGTTTGCCCATGCCAGCACTATCACACAAATATTCATTTTGTGTTTTCCTGGAAGCAGGTCACACTTAGTTTTGAAGCCCATGGACTAGGCAATTTAGTTTAGTGTTTGTCCTAATAACATTTATTGTTCCTTTTGTTAACTTTATTAGATTACATGGAAATCCAGTCTGCATTCACCCTGTGTAAGCGTCCATCATCTGCAGAGGACATTTACCAGTTAAATGGCCTGCTTCGGAACGCATTCACGCTGATGGCAATGTTGGATTATCCTTACAGTACCCACTTCATGGGCAACATGCCTGCCAACCCTGTCAAGGTATGATGTTAACAATGTTTTATATTGCATTGCCTGGTCAGGATTGTTTTATTTCAATGTTAAACGATTCAAGGTGTATTTTGATAGTGTGTGAGTGTGTGAATTGACGAACATACTGTACCCCATGTACTGCTGACAAATTGAAGAACTGGCTAACATCAGAAACATACGAGTAGATGGAAACACTGGAGTAAAAGACAGCATGGCATCACAAAGACAGACACTAAACACAAGATCATTAGTGGGTGTGAAATTCAGACAGGTATGGCATATTTTTAGCAACATAACCACGTAGCAAGCATAGTGTACCAAATATGGATTAGAAGTCCCAGAGTTAAGATGACGGACACCATCAAAGGTGGTGGCCAACCAACCTGACCCATTAAGCATCATAAGATAGGGGTGAAGATAGATGTAGCAATCCCAAGCGACATCTGGGAAAAACAAACATGAAAAGCTCAAGAAATATCAAAGGCTAAAGGAAGAGCTAGAGAAAATGTTGGGTGGAAGGCAACAATGGTGCCAGTAGCGATCGGGGTACTGGAGGCAATAACCCCCAAGCCCGGTGGATGGTTCCAGGAACAACATCTGATATCACCATCCACAAAAAGGCAATACTGGAAACAGACAAAATCTTACGCATAATTCTCTAACTTCCTATCCTTTGGTAGAGTACCCAAGCTTGAAGGAGCGGTCCCGCAGAACTCGTTGATACAACTAAATTTTCATCATAAAAGTGACTACACCGCTCAAATTTATGAAATGATTTCTTATATCCTTTTATGGGACAACACTAATTAAATGGCACTTGATACATGTAAAGTACAGTGTGTAGTTTGTATACTATTGTCAATTTTCTGTCATTTTAAAATAACACATAGCCCTGAGAAAGTATTTATCTAATAAGGAAACTGCTGGTGGTGAGCAGTCAAAGTCAATATTTTGGGTGGCTACCGTTATTTTACAGCACTGCCTTAACTTTTTTGGGCATTGAATTCACTTGATCTCCACAGGTTGCCTTTTGAATTCACTCCTTTATAACATCATCACAGGGATGTTACAGACCACTAGGGGATGTTACAGACCTTACGGTCCTCACCTTCCTTTTGACAAGGAGGTCTGGAGACATGCTTGGCCAGCCCATCATCTTTAATAAGAGGTTACATGGGTGACATCACAAACCTCCTGCAATCAGTTGTCTGCAAAAACAGGCAAGACTATAGGAACTCAACGGAAGGATGGATCTCAAGCCACCAAAGTCTTAGAGCTTGTCAATTTGGAAAGTAAAGGGGAGTGACATAATCTTTATTTCGGCCAAAGCGAAGCTTGTGGGAAGACTTGGGAGGGTGTACACCACCGACTTGTCAGGCAAACACATTACTTCTTCAGTCATGCTACAGCTCTCAGAAGGACTGGAAAAGATTGACCAGAGCCATCTCCTTGGGACATTCTAAGCCTAATGTGAAGCCTCAGTTTACCTCTGCACTGGCTGATGCGACCATTAAAGTTGAGTGAAATATCTAAAACAACAGTTAGAAAGAATGACCTGATGTTGAATGACGAACTCCACCAGTGCCTCTTTGCTGCCAGCCTTTTCGGGAATAACACGCTCCACCTCCCCCCGAGGTGATACAAGGAGAGGGTAAGGTCTGAAAGATTCATCTGACTCGTGCATAAAAAAATTGAAGGTGTCCCATTTCTAACTGAGCAAAGTACAATACACTAGCTCCATACCAATTTGACCACCACTGCAACAAGAGCACAGACGACGCGGTCTCTACTATGTACTCACCCATCTGGACAATAACAACACATATGCCAGAATATTGTTTGTTGATTTGAATTCAGCCTTCAATACAGTCATTACAAAACTTGGGCACCCGGGCCCTCATGTAACAAATTTGCGTACCCACAAAAACCTGCCCTCGGCCCTTTTTCACATCAATGGTGAGATGTATCAAGACGAACGTTTACGTGGAAATGTGCTCTTCATAGCTGCCGTACACACATTTCTACAGGCTGTGGGTATTTTAGCAACATAATGGGTAACGGTTCTATTACAAAATGGCAACTTTTACTCATTAGACTTACTGATGTGCACATCAGAGACATATGGACAACACCCCCCCAATCCTCAGCCCACGATTGTCGATGTCAACAATGTAAAAAGATTGACGACACAAAATTTTACTTTTTGCCAATGTTTCATATTCATATTTCTGAGGACATACATTAATTTATGTAGGTGATCATTAGGCCACAATGTCTCAAGCGGGCAGTAGCAGAATGGCGGCACACGAGACAGTGACGACATGTGGGGGGCTGGGCCGACTTTGTCACGTACTGTACGCCTGTATTGTAATAATACATTGAGTAATCAAACAAGAGTCAATGTTTTTTCATATCCCTTTCTAAAGCGCTTGCATATTTAAATGAAAAATAATTTTCACAAAACTAAACACGCTGGGGGAGGGGGGTCGCAGGAGGAACACCGTTGCAGCAAAGAAAAGGGAAAGTTAAGGCAATTATTTTTTCAATTTCAAGTTGATTGGGATGTAACAAAGAAATGTACTTAGATTTGTGCGTGCAAACAATTGAATACATCTGAATTTTTACTTTTCTTGATTTAATTGTTCGTCAATTTTTAGTAGGAAAGCCAAGCGCCTCTCTTTACATGATGACCCTGGACATTACCATCCATCCATCCATTTTCTACCGCTTATTCCCTTTGGGGTCGCGGGGGGCGCTGGAGCCTATCTCAGCTACAATCGGGCGGAAGGCGGGGTACACCCTGGACAAGTCGCCACCTCATCGCAGGGCCAACACAGATAGACAGACAACTTTCACACTCACATCCACACACTAGGGCCAATTTAGTGTTGCCAATCAACTTATCCCCAGGTGCATGTCTTTGGAAGTGGGAGGAAGCCGGAGTACCCGGAGGGAACCCACGCAGTCACGGGGAGAACATGCAAACTCCACACAGAAAGATCCCGAGCCCGGGATTGAACCCAAGACTACTCAGGACCTTCGTATTGTGAGGCAGATGTACTAACCCCTCTTCCACCGTGAAGCCATGACCCTGGACATTACCAGGGTCATGGTAATGTCCAGGGTTGTGCAATTAATTATCAATTTTGGTAATGACCCTGGACATTACCAAAATTGATAATTAATTTTCTGACCAACAGGCCATAGCATGTTAGGTCAGGCATCTGCTGACACCTGCTCCTCCACCCTTATATTCGACACAGGCGTACTCTGTGGTACGCCTGTGGTCCATTCATCTATTCCCTCTTTAGTTACGACTGTAGACCTCTGCATGTATCTAACTCCATCATGGAATTTGCAGATGACACACGGTGATCGGCCTCACCGGTAACAACGATAAGACAGCTACAGGGAGGAGGTAGAGTGTCTGAATGTTTGGTGGGAGGATAATAACTTGCTCCTTACGACCATCAACACTTAAGAGCTCATCATTGACTCCCGGAAGAAAAGGGGCCCACTGCATTGTCCGATGTACATCAATGAGTTGGTTGTGGAACAATTCACCGGAATTGAATTCCTGGGTATCCACATATCTGAAGACTTCTTCTGGACCCTCAAGACTTGCGTGGATTCTTAATGAAACATGGTGTATGTTCAAATCTAGAAAACATCATAAGCACAAAAATAACCAAATGTATGAAAGTATGCACACCGAGAATCCAAGCACATGACCTTTGTTCATCCCAATTAACGTAGAATTGGGTGTAGATGTTGGAGAGGCTGGCCCCTCCCTGTCCATGCCCCTATTTAAATATGCAAACTGTATTTAATTCAGCCATCCGCCAGAGATTCCTTCCTCTGCTTAAGCTGGAAACCTAAAGAGTAAGAGGGTAGGGAAACAGGATTTACTGAAAGTGACGCCATTCACTTAAACCACTGACTCGTAATGATGCTGTGAAAACAGGATATAGAACTCAATGTTCAATGTGCATCACGGAGATTGATATTAGGACGCAAACATGAATAAATGTTTTTACCAAGAAGCCACCCATTGGGTACAATGCCAGCTTGGAGTTTGTTCACAACCATGTTGTTACTCGGAATGTATAAATCATCTTGTACAAGGCCGCATTGCGACAAAGTTGGTTCATTGCATTTGCGCATCACATACAGCCTGACAATCTGACATTGATTTATTGTTGACAGGTCGCTTGTGATACTATGCTTAGTGGAGCTGACCTTCTGGCTAATCTGAGGAATACTGCAGGTACATTAAATATTATTTTTTTAATGTTTTGATGTATGTTTAAAGTTATGTAATTAAGGTAGTGACACATGGTTATCAACAGTCAAAAACTGATTCAACTATCTTTATGTTTCATTTTACAGGGATTGTGTATAACGCAAGTGGCTTGCTGACATGTTTTGATCTTAACAGCCTGTTTGTTATGTGTGCTGATCCTACTGGCTGTGGACTTGGCTTCAACAGCATGGCCTGGGATTACCAGGTATTGTATGCCATCAATCTACACACATGTATAGGTTATGATTGCAGAGACCGATATTCTATTTTTTTTCAAAATCTTTATACATAAGCTACACAAAAACAGACCTAGTGGACAATGGAGAAGTACAAGGAATTCACTTTGGAGAAGCCTTTTGGAACAATTTCTAAACTGCTACAGATCCCAACATTCCATCAGTTCAAACAATTATACATCTGTAAGTGGAAGTTATTTGAATGTGTCATAAGACCCATGTTGTCACCCTCGAATAAAAGGATCTTCGTTACGATGGTTAACGAAAGGTGGTTGAGTGGTTTGCATGTTGGCTTCACAGTCAGGTGATGGGGGCTTTTGAAAAATCCATTTGGGCATCACTGTGTAGAGTTTAAATAACCTCACGTGTGTGTTGGTTTTCTCCAGGTTAAATGGCACTTAGGATGTCGTTGTGAATGATACAGCCATTTGGAGACATTTGTGATTAAGGGCTATATAATTAAACGTTGATTGATTGATTGATGTCTTTATGTGCAACTATATCTATCATATGGCCCATGTCATTCCTGTGTCCCCAAAAAAGTTGCTACATCCTACTAACATTTCCGTATTTTGTTTGCAGGCATGCACAGAGATAAATCTCTGTTATGAGAGCAACAACATCACAGACATGTTCCCTGCAATGACCTTCACAGAAAAAAAACGCATGCAATACTGCTCCAAACATTGGGGTGTGATCCCGAGACCAGACTGGCTTAAAACGCAGTTTTGGGGGGATGGTGAGAAGTTGAAAGCACCCTGCCAATGTTACGTGTCATGTGTCCTTTACGAGTGCGAAATCAGGTGCATTAAATACAGACAACAAAGTGGTCCAAAACATGTAGCATAGCAGAAAACGCATGCAATGATCCAGCAATTGTCAAATTGTCTGAGCTCATCTAAAATATTGCTGATTACTAATTCCACACGTTTGCACCACCCGTGCATAGTAAAGCTGCTGCCAGCGGTTAAAACAGGATATTGAAAATACAAATAAGAGTCTGGCAGGAAATAATATAACAATGGAAAACAAGACTATACATCTAAAACTTATATAATGGCGTGTGATATTGTTTGAGCTTGATTTGAATTAGAATTTCATTATCATATATTATTGTAATTATACTGTATGTAATTGTGTCCTGTCATTTATCTTTAGTTAGGACAATACAGTGAAAACCAGCATATTTCAAACATAGTTGCGAATGGTGATTAATCATGATTAATTAATTTAAAAACTGATTAATCTTATTTTTTAAAGTTACTAGACCACCCAATGTGGAACATACCAAAAATACCCAAAACATACTTACTTTGATTGGCATGTAGTTGGAAATTGACAGATTTATTTGTTAGACATCAAATGTAAGCATACTTTTAAATACATAAATATATTTGGTCTGGTCTCTGCTTTTCTTCAGCTCTCTCCACAGCCAGCAATATCATTTTCTCCAATGGAGATCTGGACCCATGGGCAAATGGAGGGGTAAGTGATTACAAAATCTTTAACTTAATTGGAATCTAAATAAGCAGCTTTTGATTTGTGTCTTTTTATTAAGGTGCGAAAGTCTCTGAGTTCATCACTGATAGCTATCAACATTTCTGAGGGAGCCCATCATCTAGATTTGAGGTACAGCAAGCTGTCATTGCTGCATTTTGGGGGGAATTTGGCTTATCGTTCACAGTCATTGTGAGAGACAACAACACAGATATATATATTAATTTTTGCGATTCTAAAGATAAAAAAATGCTCGGAGGATGCGATATATAAATGTATGTATGTATGTATGTATATATACATGTATGTATGTATGTGTGTATATGTATGTATATATTTAAATATAAATGTATGTGTATATATACAGTACAGGCCAAATGTTTGGACACATCTTCTCATTTCAATGCGTTTCTTTATTTTCATGACTATTTACATTGTAGATTGTCACTGAAGGCATAAAAACTATGACACCTGTGAAGTAAAAATCCTTGAAAACCTCTTGAAGCTCATCGACAGAATACCAAGAATGTGCAAAACAGTAATCAGAGCAAAGGGTGGCTATTTAAAGAAATTAGAATATAAAACATGTTTTCAGTTATTTCACCTTTTTTTGTTAGGTGCATAAATCCACGTGTTCATTCATAGTTTTGATGCCTTCAGTGACAATCTACAATGTAAATAGTCATGAAAATAAAGAAAACGCATTGAATGAGAAGGTGTGTCCAAACTTTTGGCCTGTACAGACTTTCATGACATGTACAGTAGTTACCGTATTTTGGTCATTTTAAGCATTAAGAGAAGGTGAAAGGTTGATGGTTGAAATGGAGTGCCCATGCTGCACTGAGTGGCACAAAATGTTGTTATGGGGGGAAAGGCTTCATGTATCCAGCGACGGGGACACTGCTCAAAGAAACTGAATCACATTTAAAGACGCATTGTTTACATTGCTAACAAACCCTGCAATGGAACAAACTTTTTCCCACTTCCAAAAAACTACTGAAAACATGACCGGCCAGTATTGATCATGATAACATGCTTGTTATTGTTATTGGGACGGCGTGGCGAAGTTGGTAGAGTGGCCGTGCCAGCAATCGGAGTGTTGCTGGTTACTGGGGTTCAATCCCCACCTTCTACCATCCTAGTCACGTCCGTTGTGTCCTTGGGCAAGACACCCCTTGCTTCTGATGGCTGCTGGTTAGCGCCTTGCATGGCAGCTCCCGCCCATCAGTGTGTGAATGTGTGTGTGAATGGGTGAATGTGGTAATACTGTCAAAGCGCTTTGAGTACCTTGAAGGTAGAAAAGCGCTATACAAGTAGCATTTATTTATTACAGCTAATCTGTGGACAAACAAAACATAAAATATGGGCTAACTTGATACAGATACTGCAATATGATTGTTCATGTTTTTCAGTCAGTACAGATTGGTGTCCTTCGCATTGTGTTGTGCATTACAAACTCAGAAGCGATTCAGCTGCTGACACAGAATCTATAGTTTACATCTTGCCGTAGCACTGTGAGTGTCTCTGTGAGTAAGGTGATGTGTTCTTACGCTAGAAAAGCAGTTACTCAGTGTTCGCTTTTACAATAACAATGTTGCTACAGCTTGTTTATTATACAGTTAAGGAACCTAAATGAAGTATTGTTGGTGTTTTTTTAAGCATTTTAGAGTGATTTAGAGACAGAATGGATTACTCCCATTAGCTGTGTTTTTAGCCACCTAGAATCAGCTGATTATTACACATTAGAACTCAAAAGAAAATAAACTGTTTTCTTGTCTCTTATAAGTATTGTGAACAATTGGCAAAATTACAAAAAAGTGCAGTTTCCCTTTTAATAGATATTTAGTTATTTCAAAGTTATCCCCAAAAAAATCTAAACATCGTTTTTAATAATCAAACAGAGGGACCAATGATGCTGATCCGGCATCAGTAATCAAAGCCAGGAAGACTGAGGCAGACATCATCAGACAGTGGGTGAAGACAGAGAGGACAATGAAAATCAAACATTCACCTTAATGTATTGAATTGCATCCGGACAGTATTCACAGCGCTGCACCTGCTCACTGTAAAAGACAAAGCTGCAAGATGAATAGCAAAAATAACGATCATCTTCATCTACAGTGCTGGTCTGCAGCAGTTGTTAAGGGTGGGCTCTTACCATGGATTAGACTTTGACATTAAATACACTCATCATTAGATAGGATAAAAAACTAACTTTCCCTGACTTCATACTGTCATGCAACATCCTTAATGTCTGTAAAGTAACCAAATATCTGGGACATTACATATCCTGTGACCTATCAGATGATAGAGACATGTACAGGTAGCGTTGTATGCAATATGCACAAGACATGTTTGCTCTTAAGTTTCCCATGTGCTCAGTACCTGTCAAAACTTCACATTTTAAACTATTTAGTAACTGTATACTGCCCACTTGTGGCAGAAATAAACTCCATGCGGCATACATAATTTCTTCCATAATTTCATGTACACTTGTGCGTAGGCTAGTGTGATATTATATGCACTCTGACCAACCCTGTTCAAAGCTTGGTTAGGCACTTCTCCATTCTTTAGAAACACTGCGTCTTTGCTTTTATGGCATTAGATGAACATGTGTGTGTCTTGCTTGTTTTGTGTCCAGAATAAAGTCTGAAGATTATCAGGATAAACAACATGCAACACAAGCAGATTGTTAAAATACAATTCATTCGGATCATGTTAAAATGTACAGTAAAATAAACAACCGCATTTACAGAAAACATGCATGTAAACATGGATGGAAAGAACAGGCGAAAGAAGACCAGTGCAACATCCATCATTTTGACCTGGATGATCTCTTGGACTCATTTTGATTTCAGAATGAAGGACTAGACTTAGCTGCTTGTACTGCCCTTTAACCCTGTTTTGGTTGAATTTATCAATCTTATTGTCCCTCTATGCTGTAAATGTATGTGTAGCTCTAGCAAAAAAATCAGACCTCAACTTACCCAGCCCCAACTGTTTTGACATTTCTAGACATTATTACACAGCACATAACCAGATATAGCGCATCTGGAAAGCACAGCACTTCATTTTTTGTTATTCTTATGTTGCAGCCTTATTTCAAAATTTAATAAATTAATTTAAGTCCTCAAAGTTCTACACACAATAACCTATACTGACAATGTGAATGTTTTTTTTAGAATAGTTTGAATATTTATTAAAAATAAAAAACTACAGTAAGTATTCAATGCCTTTGCCATGAAGCTCAAAAATGAGTTCAACTGATCATCCATGAGATGTTCTTACAGCTTAATTGGAGTCCACCTGTGGTAAATTCAGTTGGTTGGACATGATTTGGAAAGGCACACACCTGTCTACATATGAGGTCACACACATGACAGTGCATAGCAGAGCACAAACATGTAATCGAAGGAACATGAAGTCGAAGGAATTGTCTGTAGACTTCCGAGACAGGATTTTTTTGAGGCACAAATCTGGGGAAGAGTACAGAAAAATATCTGCTGCCTTGAAGGTTCCAATGAGCACAGTGGCCTCCATCCTCCGTAAATGGAAGTTTGGAGCTGCCAGGACTCTTCCGAGAGCTGTACAGCCTAAACTGAGTGATCGAGGGAGAAGGAAGTGACCAAGAACATGATGGTCACTCTGTCAGAGCGACAGCATTCCTCTGTGGAGAGAGGAGAACCTAACAAAAAGACAACAATCTCTGCAGCAACCCACCAATCAGGCCTGTATGGTATAGTGGCCATTCCTTTGTAAAAGTTTGACACTTGGACCATGGGAACAAAGATCTGATGAGACAAAAATTGACCTCTTTGGCGTGAGTGCCAGATGTCATGATTGGAAGAAACCAGGCACCGCTAATCACCAGTCCAATACAGTAATGCTGCCACCACCAAGCATGGTGGTGGCAGCATCATGCAGTGGGGATGTTTTTCAGCGGCAGGAACTAGGAGACATGTCAGCAAAGAGGGAAAGATGACAACCTGCTCAAGAGCACTCTTGAACTCAGACTGGGGCGACAGTTCATCTTACAGCGGGAGGACGACTCTAAGCACGCGGACAAGACATCAAAAGAATGGCTTCAGGAACACGGGGTAAATGTCCTTGAGAACCCAGACTTAAATACAATTGAACATGGTGAGATTTGAAAATGGCTGTGATAGGTGTGCCAAGCTTGTGGCATCATACTCAAAAAGACTTGAGGCTGTCTGTAATTGTTGCTAAAAGTGCATCAACAAAGTATTGAGTAAATGCTGCGAATACTTATGCACATGTGATTTCTTACTTTTTTTTTTGTTTATACATTTTAAAGAAACTTAAAAAAATAAATAAACCTTTCACATTGTCATTGCTCCAGCACCCCCCGTAACCCTGAAAGGGACAAGCGGTAAAAAAATGGATGGATGGACCAAGATAGTGGACAATATGGAATTATGTAAAATAACGTGAGTAAAAAAACTCAGTAAAACAAATGTCATAACGTTTTCTGCTTGCAAATGTTAAATGCTAAGCATTGCTTCATCACAATATAATTTAATTATTGTACATGAACAGTCACATCATGATGATTGTCCATGTTGTCCACCATAAGGGAGTTGCTTTCAACACAGTTAAAACAGCTGATCATAATAAATAAGGAATATCTCGTCAGTTTGCTCCATCAACATTTGCTGGCAAATATGTTTTCAAAGTGTTCAGTCTTCTGATTTCTTAACAAAATTCAATAGAGTTGTTTTTAAATTTTCTTGCAAGTGACCCAGACCTCAAGTGTTTGCATTCCTCTTAACAAGCATAAAGAGTATTTAAAGTTTGCATTTGCCCGTTTGTTTTCAAATCAAACAAAGGGCCATGTAAATGTTTTGATTCGGCCCACTTTTTAAATGCTCTTCTGGCCTCAGTATGAAGCTCACTAATAAACTCACTCCAGTCAGGCTTGACTTTATACTTTTTATTTATATACAATTTTTTTATTTTATTTAAAAAAAATCTTCAATATTTCTTTATTGTATTTGTTATCTAGCATATTATTTATATGCTAGAGATAAGGAATGTTATCGTTCATTAAGACTGGATCAAAAGAGACGTTGAGGACGCTTTACTGAACCAAAAGTTGCTTTAGGGCCATCACCTTTGCATACCGAGGTCCAATTGTATTGCCTTTTCTTCCGCGAGAACTAATCCAATCCACACACAAATGTCAGTAATAATTATGTGCCCAAACTGAAATGCTACTATTTACTTAACCTGGTGGTTCGCTTTCTCCAAGATGAATATAAATATTCACCATATGCAAAACATAATATGAGTTAATTAATTCACTTCAATATTCTTACAGTTTAAATCACAACATGGCACTGCACATTTTGGCAATCTATCTACTTGGCAAGCTATCTGTCTCAGTACCACATAGATAATGATCTTGCTCAGTCAAATTTGCCCAATTTATATTCCTCTCTGAACCACTGCTCAGGGGTTGGCAAATTTCCTACATTTTAAGACTGAGAGAAATGTATGTGATCAGAAGTTGCAAGTTCATAATTTATCCTGATGGCCTCAAAGAAGTTGTGTGCAAACTTTGTACAGATCAGGTCTAACCACAATCAAGTGTGCTATGCTTCACCAACACTGTAAGGGCCTGATTTACCAATGGTATGCGTGTACTAAGAGACGTGCAAACCTGATTGGTTTGCAGGTTAGTAGATCACGCACAGGTGATCTACTAAACGTGTGCAATGTGGATTGTGGCATGCAATCCATTTTGAGAGTCTTTTGTTTGTCATGCAATAGGTTAATCTGGTTTCTCAAATAGTTCTTTTTTTTAGTATTTTCACACGTTTGTGTGACGTCCAAGTGTCCAAGCACACTCTCTAATGCGACTATTGGTCATACGCCATGTGTCTCCCTTACACTGGGCGGGGGGGGGCACACTTATTTAATTTTAGCATGGATAACTTAATTGCTTTTCCGGTTAACATATAATATCACACTAGGCATTGCGGATCCTTACAACTTGTTTTAACTGATGTCCGCTGTTATATTGGCACAGATTACAAATATTACGTCTCTAATGCTGTTAAATAGCAGACAGCATCAAGAAATGATCTTGGATGCGCTACGAACATGACACTACTAGGGGAGGATGCAGGTCCGATGCAAAGAAAGACCGGCGAAAGAGTGTTTTTGAAGGAATTTTCGGACGGAGTATATCATCGCTTACGTGCAGTGATTTCTCCAGATTCTCTGAACCTTTTGATGATATTACGGACCGTAGATGGTGGGATCCTTAAATTCCTTGCAATAGCTCGTTGAGTATTGTTGTTCTTAAACTGTTCGACAATTTGCTCACGCATTTGTTCACATAGTGGTTACCCTCGCTCCATCCTTGTTTGTGAATGACTGAGCATTTCATGGAAGCTGCTTTTATACCCAATCAAGGCACCCACCTGTTCCCAATTAGTCTGTTCACCTGTGGGATGTTCTAAATAAATGTTTGATGAACATTCCTCAACTTTCTCAACCTTTTTTGCCACTTGCGCCAGCTTTTTTGAAACAAGTTGCAGGCATCAAATTCCAAATGAGCTAATATTTGCAAAAAATAACAAAGTGTTCCAGTTATAACGCTATGTATCTTGTCTTTGCAGTCTATTCAATTGAATATAAGTTGAAAGGATATGCAAATCATTGTGTTCTGTTTTTATTTACGATTTACACAACGTGCCAACTTCACTGGTTTTGGGTTTTGTACTTTACGGTTGTGGTTAATCGGATCAGAAAATACACTCACCAATTCCATGCGAAATAAACCAGCTCACATGATACTGTTCAGCCAATCAAATCGGTGCATTTTAGGCACAGAAGAACGAGAGATATCCATGGAAATAAGAAGGATAGAAGTGAGACTTACGCATTGGGAGGACAGAGACCAATGAGCGTTTGGGGGAAAGAATAGCCAAACCTGCTACTTTTGTCCTCCCTCACCTTGACTAGCTGCGGTGGATAGGTGGAGAGAGAGGAGAGCGACGAGTCGAGATAAAATTCAGCGGCACGTGTCCTGGCGAAGACCAGAAGGCGGGCTCACATTACACCAGTTTTAAAATCTCTGCATTGGCTCCCCGTGTGTTTCAGGATCAATTTTAAGGTTCTTCTCATGGTTTATAAATGTTTTTATGGTATTGGGCCTTCTTACTCTCAGATTTGCTTTTACCCTATGAACCTTCCCGGACCCTGAGATCCTCCAACACTCATCTCCTAATTATTTCCAATGTCAGGAGACACAGTCACGAAATGGCATCTTTCCACCATTATGGACCCCGTCTATGAAACAGCTAGCCGGAGAACCTCAGGGCTGCGGAGAACGTTCATGTTTTTAAGAGCAGGCTTAAGACCCACCTTTTTGATTTGGCTTATACCTGATATTAATTATTTTATTGAAGTAATTTGTATTTTATTTGTTATCCTATTAGTTATGCAAGATTGTATTTAGTTATATGTATTTATTTATTTACTGTATTTTTTTAAATATATTTTTTCTATTAATCTTCATATGTCTTACTTGTATTTATTATTTCTTCTTTATTCTTCTTACTATTTTACAAGTTTTATAATTTTTATTTTCCAACATTCCTCAGATGAGCCATCTGCCTCAGGGGTTATCGGCCATGCTTGTGGGGGCGCTTTTGTGCCAGCGTCCTGGTGGCCATGGTCTGATGACCTCTTGGTGCAAATGGCTCTTGTGATAGTGTTTACTCACATGTCTCCTCTGTACTCAGCCATGCATTTTTTTGTCCATATAGTTGCATATATGTGTATGTGTTTGTGTTTGGTATCTGTGTCGTGCGTACGTATGTGATAATGGGGGATAAGGGTTTTGTTTTTAAGTTTGTAAAGCACTTTGCGTTGCATTTCTTTTATGTATGAAAAGCGCTTTATAAATAAAGCTTAATTTGATTTGATCGAGATAATAGAATAATGTTAGCACAGAAGGTAACAGCCAAAGGTATGTCTCTGTGTGGCTCATGTGCTTGTGGTGTCTCTGCCTCCCACTGGGACAAGGCCTGTTTCAAGATGAAACCTCAGCATTTACTTCAAGTCCTGCTATGTCAATGATTGTGATACCAACGCGACACGCTTTGGGATTTGGATACCATGTGTTGTTCGTGACAAATGGATTCAACAACCGTGATTTCAGCACTAGTTCTAAAGTACATGTGAGTAGAAAACGGGATATGTATGGACATTCCTTCTCCTTTTACTTTTGAGCGGTGATATACAACTTAATCCAGGTCCCATGAAAAATATCAACAAAAATTTAGCTGAGTTGCATATTAAAGATCTTCAACAGCAACAGCACCATCTTGTGGATACTTCTGGCATTGCCCTGGTGAGGACTCCCACTGGCCCTGAGCAAGATGGAGAATTCCCAATGAAGCTGAATTTGATGCCACCCATGTGTGATGTTATAAGCTAGGGAATATAAGAACTACACTACCCAGCATGCAACAGTAGTGGCAAGTGTTATGATCAGTTGTTATTACATGTATGACCGCTAGGGGGCAGTACTGGTTAGTATTCAGCTTACCGTCCCACATAAGGTGGTAGAACAAGACTGCATGGAGACACATGTACAGGTAAAAGCCAGTAAATTAGAATATTTTGAAAAACTTGATTTATTTCAGTAATTGCATTCAAAAGGTGTAACTTGTACATTATATTTATTCATTGCACACAGACTGATGCATTCAAATGTTTATTTCATTTAATTTTGATGATTTGAAGTGGCAACAAATGAAAATCCAAAATTCCGTGTGTCACAAAATTAGAATATTACTTAAGGCTAATACAAAAAAGGGATTTTTAGAAATGTTGGCCAACTGAAAAGTATGAAAATGAAAAATATGAGCATGTACAATACTCAATACTTGGTTGGAGCTCCTTTTGCCTCAATTACTGCGTTAATGCGGCGTGGCATGGAGTCGATGAGTTTCTGGCACTGCTCAGGTGTTATGAGAGCCCAGGTTGCTCTGATAGTGGCCTTCAACTCTTCTGCGTTTTTGGGTCTGGCATTCTGCATCTTCCTTTTCACAATACCCCACAGATTTTCTATGGGGCTAAGGTCAGGGGAGTTGGCGGGCCAATTTAGAACAGAAATACCATGGTCCGTAAACCAG
Organism: Nerophis lumbriciformis; assembly: GCF_033978685.3. Taxonomy (NCBI): domain Eukaryota; kingdom Metazoa; phylum Chordata; class Actinopteri; order Syngnathiformes; family Syngnathidae; genus Nerophis; species Nerophis lumbriciformis. Next base: position 5,264,367 of record NC_084580.2, read on the forward strand.
GCACGGGTAGATTTTGCGCTGTGTGCAGGCGCCAAGTCCTGTTGGAACTTGAAATCTCCATCTCCATAGAGCAGGTCAGCAGCAGGAAGCATGAAGTGCTCTAAAACTTGCTGGTAGACGGCTGCGTTGACCCTGGATCTCAGGAAACAGAGTGGACCGACACCAGCAGATGACATGGCACCCCAAACCATCACTGATGGTGGAAACTTTACACTAGACTTCAGGCAACGTGGATCCTGTGCCTCTCCTGTCTTCCTCCAGACTCTGGGACCTCGATTTCCAAAGGAAATGCAAAATTTGCATGGTTGGGTGATGGTTTGGGGTGCCATGTCATCTGCTGGTGTCGGTCCACTCTGTTTCCTGAGATCCAGGGTCAACGCAGCCGTCTACCAGCAAGTTTTAGAGCACTTCATGCTTCCTGCTGCTGACCTGCTCTATGGAGATGGAGATTTCAAGTTCCAACAGGACTTGGCGCCTGCACACAGCGCAAAATCTACCCGTGCCTGGTTTACGGACCATGGTATTTCTGTTCTAAATTGGCCCGCCAACTCCCCTGACCTTAGCCCCATAGAAAATCTGTGGGGTATTGTGAAAAGGAAGATGCAGAATGCCAGACCCAAAAACGCAGAAGAGTTGAAGGCCACTATCAGAGCAACCTGGGCTCTCATAACACCTGAGCAGTGCCAGAAACTCATCGACTCCATGCCACGCCGCATTAACGCAGTAATTGAGGCAAAAGGAGCTCCAACCAAGTATTGAGTATTGTACATGCTCATATTTTTCATTTTCATACTTTTCAGTTGGCCAACATTTCTAAAAATCCCTTTTTTGTATTAGCCTTAAGTAATATTCTAATTTTGTGACACACGGAATTTTGGATTTTCATTTGTTGCCACTTCAAATCATCAAAATTAAATGAAATAAACATTTGAATGCATCAGTCTGTGTGCAATGAATAAATATAATGTACAAGTTACACCTTTTGAATGCAATTACTGAAATAAATCAAGTTTTTCAAAATATTCTAATTTACTGGCTTTTACCTGTATGTTGTTGAGAACGTGAGTCATTAAACTAAGTTACTTGCTATCAACACGGCCTCATCCTTCAAACACGAACATGACAACGAGCATGCGCGGTTGCCCCGTGAGGTGTTGTTGTATGTCGCCATCCCGGCAGCTAGAATATGGTTATGAGCACGCTGTGTGAGTAAACGTTGAGAACTCAGCCAACACGCCTCGTCTGCATTATTTACAATTAGACAGACAACACATGGTGTCAGAAGTGGCCGTGAGCAGCGTCAGACGGAATGTTAGCCACGAGGGAGCCACGAAAGACGAGCGAAAGAAGGAAGATGTGAGTGAGATGAGACGTGAGTGAAAACGTACGAAGGACGCCACATTTCTGAGGAGTTTGCTACGGTCGGTGTGTGAAGACTATGAGCGACGGTAAAGTGATACAGAGGACAAGGAACAGATTGAACAAATAGAAGAGGATCTTGCCCCCGAGTTGGAGGACAGCCAACAACAAAGAGCTGTGGAGTCCCGGTCATTTACCCCAAAGTGCAGTCATGGAAAAGCTAAGTCCACCTAGCCCAATGCTACTAACTGCTAATCTTGCCGATAACTGGAAGCATTTTAAGCAAAGATTTAATATATATTCAGCAGCAAGCGGAGCAGGAGGTGATAATGAAAAGCTGAAAGCTCACATTCTTTTGCATGTTATTGGAGAAGATGCTTTGGACATATATAAAGGTATTTTTCCTCGTGCTTCATCGTGTAGTGGCGATTCAAATTATATTCTTTAAACACAGCAACCTGTTTCCCACAAATTAAGCACACGGCTTTACCTTTAATTTCTGTAAAGAAATACTTCCATGTCCATGTCTTGTTGAAAACATGACATTTGACATCAACTTTTCTTTTTTTAGCGTGAGCTGACATCGGGCATCACTTGTCGCTGTGCACCTTCACTCACAGGTTACACACGGACATACGTCCATAAATAACACTTTTCAAAATAAAAGCAGCACATTTGTATTGCACCATACTTGCCAACCCTCCCGGATTTTCCGGGAGACTCCCGAAATTCAGCGCCTCTCCCGAAAACCTCCCGGGACAAATTTTCTCCCGAAAATCTCCCGAAATTCAGGCGGACCTGGAGGCCACGCCCCCTCCAGCTCCATGCGACCCGGTCTGCATGGAGCAATGTTGTTGTAATATATTGAGTTGGAGGCAATAAACAGGCGAGGGGATAAAGTACGTCTCTTTACTGTAGACTTCAGAACAGACTCACACACTTGACGTCAGGTGCGCAACACCACGTAAATCGTTGGCCAACCAAAAAGTAACCCCAATACGCTATAGCCAACATTCACCAGGAGATGGCAACAGACAAACATAGATCACTCTATTACATTCCTCCCCTTTTAGAATTGTAGAAGTTACTCAAAAGAAATAAACAACCCAACCAAAAGATGCAGCAGCTCAATTAAAAAACTGAACTTAAGCCACATTCTTTTTTTTTTTTTTAGTACTGAACTCTTAACCCTCATTTGTAAACAAACAGTATTTGTACATCTTTAACACATATTTTTATACTGTCTTCAGAGATTCAGTTTTTTTGGTGGTACTCGAAACCTTTCTGGGTACCTGCGGATCACTGGTGGGGTTTTTGTTGTGGGTGATCTGGGTTCTGATGATGACAACTCAGCAGCCCTTGAATCTGGTTCAATGATGAGACTAGTTTGTGTCTGACTCACTGATGGTCCTGATGATGGAACTGAAACAGCACTGTCCAGTTGTACTGATGGCACATTTTATGCAACTGGTGGAGACTAGATAACTGGCAGTCTCTCCATGTTTTCTCGCCATAAAAACATGTGATCCACATGCACTGTGCACTGTCTCTGTCCCTCTTGATAGATAGATAGATAGATTGATATATATATATATATAAAAAAGTATTTCTTATATATATATATATATATATATATATATATATATATATATATATATATATATATATATATACACTGCCGTTCAAAAGTTTGGGGTCACATTGAAATGTTCTTATTTTTGAAGGAAAAGCACTGTACTTTTCAATGAAGATAACTTTAAACTAGTCTTAACTTTAAAGAAATACACTCTATACATTGCTAATGTGGTAAATGACTATTCTAGCTGCAAATGTCTGGTTTTTGGTGCCATATCTACATAGGTGTATAGAGGTCCATTTCCAGCAACTATCACTCCAGTGTTCTAATGGTACAACGTGTTTGCTCATTGGCTCAGAAGGCTAATTGATGATTAGAAAACCATTGTGCAATCATGTTCACACATCTGAAAACAGTTTAGCTCTTTACAGAAGCTACAAAACTGACCTTCCTTTGAGCAGATTGAGTTTCTGGAGCATCACATTTGTGGGGTCAATTAAACGCTCAAAATGGCCAGAAAAAGAGAACTTTCATCTGAAAATCGACAGTCTATTCTTGTTCTTAGAAATGAAGGCTATTCCATGCGAGAAATTGCTAAGAAATTGAAGATTTCCTACAACGGTGTGTACTACTCCCTTCAGAGGACAGCACAAACAGGCTCTAACCAGAGTAGAAAAGAAGTGGGAGGCCGCGTTGCACAACTGAGCAAGAAGATAAGTACATTAGAGTCTCTAGTTTGAGAAACAGACGCCTCACAGGTCCCCAACTGGCATCTTCATTAAATAGTACCCGCAAAACACCAGTGTCAACATCTACAGTGAAGAGGCGGCTGCGGGATTCTGGGCTTCAAGGCAGAGTGGCAAAGAAAAAGCCATATCTGAGACTGGCCAATAAAAGAAAAAGATTAAGATGGGCAAAAGAACAGACATTGGACAGAGGAAGACTGGAAAAAAGTGTTGTTGATGGATGAATACAAGTTTGAGATGTTTGGATCACAAAGAAGAACGTTTGTGAGACGCAGAACAACTGAAAAGATGCTGGAAGAATGCCTGACGCCATCTGTTAAGCATGGTGGAGGTCATGTGATGGTCTGGGGTTGCTTTGGTGCTGGTAAGGTGGGAGATTTGTACAGGGTAAAAGGGATTCTGAATAAGGAAGGCTATCACTCCATTTTGCAACGCCATGCCATACCCAGTGGACAGCGCTTGATTGAAGCCAATTTCATCCTACAACAGGACAATGACCCAAAACACACCTCCAAATTGTGCAAGAACTATTTAGAGAAGAAGCAGGCAGCTGATATTCTATCGGTAATGGAGTGGCCAGCGCAGTCACCAGATCTGAACCCCATTGAGCTGTTGTGGGAGCAGCTTGACCGCATGGTACGCAAGAAGTGCCCATCCAACCAATCCAACTTGTGGGAGCTGCTTCTAGAAGCGTGGGGTGCAATTTCTCCAGATTACCTCAACAAATTAACAGCTAGAATGCCAAAGGTCTGCAATGCTGTGATTGCTGCAAATGGAGGATTCTTTGACGAAAGCAAAGTTTGATGTAAAAAAAAAATCTTATTTCAAATACAAATCATTATTTCTAACCTTGTCTATGTCTTGACTCTATTTTCTATTCATTTCACAACATAAGGTGGTGAATAAGTGTGACTTTTCATGGAAAACACAAAATTGTTTGAGTGACCCCAAACTTTTGAACGGTAGTGTATATATATATATATATATATATATATATAAGAAAATACTTATATATATATATATATATATAATTTCTTATATATAAGAAAATACTTCACTTTCAGTGAATTCTAGCTATATATATATATATATATATATATATATATATATATATATATATATATATATATATATATATATATATATATAATTTATTTTTATTATTTTTATATATATATATATATATATATATATATATATATATATGTATATATATATATATATATATATATATATATCCATCCATCCATCCATTTTCTACCGCTTATTCCCTTTGGGGTCGCGGGGGGCGCTGGAGCCTATCTCAGCTACAATCATATATATATATATATATATATATATATATATATATATATATATATATATACAGTATATATATGTATGTGTATATATATGTATGTGTATATATATATATATATATATATATATATATATATATATATATATATATATATATATATACAGTATATATATGTATGTGTGTGTGTATATATATATATATATATATATATATATATGCGAATGCTCCCATTAAAATCTCCTGACGATTGAGGGTACCCCCCTCATGAAACAGGCCTGTAGAGATGAAATAGTCTTGTGATTTTTTTCCCCACACATACATATATATATACATATATATATATACTGTATATATATATATGAAATACTTATTATTTATATATTAAATTGAGAGCTTTGCCTTCCGGCTCAGCTCCTTCTTCACCACAACGGATCGATACAGCGTCCGCATTACTGAAGACGCCGCACCGATCCGCCTGTCGATCTCACGATCCACTCTTCCTTCACTCGTGAACAAGATTCTGAGGTACTTGAACTCCTCCACTTGGGGCAAGATCTCCTCCCCAACCCGGAGATGGCACTCCACCCTTTTCCGGGCGAGAACCATGGACTCAGACTTGGAGGTGCTGATTCTCATCCCAGTCGCTTCACACTCACCTGCGAACCGATCCAGTGAGAGCTGAAGATCCTGGCCAGATGAAGCCATCAGGACCACATCATCTGCAAAAAGCAGAGACCTAATCCTGCAGCCACCAAACCAGATCCCCTCAAAGCCTTGACTGCGCCTAGAAATTCTGTCCATAAAAGTTATGAACAGAATCGGTGACAAAGGGCAGCCTTGGCGGAGACCAACCCTCACTGGAAACGTGTCCGACTTACTGCCGGCAATGCGGACCAAGCTCTGGCACTGATCATACAGGGAGTGGACTGCCACAATCAGACAGTCCGATACCCCATACTCTCTGAGCACTCCCCACAGGACTTCCCGAGGGACACAGTCGAATGCCTTTTCCAAGTCCACAAACCACATGTAGACTGGTTGGGCAAACTCCCATGCACCCTCAAGGACCCTGCCGAGAGTATAGAGCTGGTCCACAGTTCCACGACCAGGACGAAAACCACACTGTTCCTCCTGAATCCGAGGTTCGACTATACGGCGTAGCCTCCTCTCCAGTACACCTGTATAGACCTTACCGTGAAGGCTGAGGAGTGTGATCCCACGATAGTTAGAACACACCCTCCGGTTCCCCTTCTTAAAGAGAGGAACCACCACCCCGCCAATCCAGAGGTAGGAAGAGAGTCCAGCCCCTCTCGAGAGAACTGGTTCCAGAGTCCTTGCTGTGCGTCGAAGTGAGTCTGACTATATCTAGCCGGAACTTCTCCACCTCGCGCACTAGCTCAGGCTCCTTCCCCCCCAGCGAGGTGACGTTCCACGTCCCAAGAGCTAGCTTCTGTAGCCGAGGATCGGACCGCCAAGTGCCCTGCCTTCGGCTGCCGCCCAGCTCACATCGCACCCGACCTCTATGACCCCTGCTATGGGTGGTGAGCCCATTTAGTAAATCTATCCATTAAAAATGGTGAATTCCCACAAAGTTTTAAAACAGCTGTTGTGACACCAATTTTTAAGTCTGGTGCAGCAGATGGGGCATGTAATTATCGACCAATTTCAATTGTGCCTGTGATTTCAAAGGTACTTGAGAAGCTGGTGGCTGAACAATTGATGACCCATTTAGAGGAAAATAATTGACTAAATCCTAAACAATTTGGATTCCGGCCCAAACTTTCCCCTGAAATGGCTGTGTGCCACTTCACCAAAATTATCAAATGTTGTTTGGGAAAATATGTTGGAGCAGTATTTTTAGATTTAAAAAAAACTTTCGACACTGTAAATCACAGAGTTATGATGACAAAATTAAAACAATTTAATGTATCAAAACAAACCATAAATTGGTTTAAATCTTATCTTGAATTGCGACAACAATGTGTTCAAATAAATAGTGTAAAATCAGGCGTAATAAATTGTGATTTGGGTGTACTACAAGGAGCTATTTTGGGCCTGTTGCTTTTCAGTATATATATAAATGACCTCCCCAATATTTGCAAAATTACCATCTGCCAAATGTACCGTCATTTTCAGACTATAAGGCGCACTTAAAATCATTTAATTTTCTTGGCCGGTGTGCCTAATGTACGGCATTATTCTGGTTGTGCTTACTGACCTCGAAGCAATTTTATTTGGTACATGGCGTAATGATAAGTGTGACTAGTAGATGGCAGTCCCACATAAGAGACACGTGTAGACTGCAATATGATGGCAGTAAACAACACCAAAACTTTAAATGTTCCATTGAGAATATAAAACATTACACACGGCGCTCAAAAATCTGTCAAAATGTCTTTAGCACGACTTCGGTAAGCTATGAAGCCGCTTGATGGATTGTCGGCGCATTAAACAAACGAGTATTATTATGGTGCATGTTTAAGGACCGCAAAATGGCACCTATCAGCAGACACAGGGCTGGCCCGTGGCATAGGACGTATAGGCAAATGCTAAGGGCGCCGTCCATCAGGGGGCGCCACGCCAGTGCCACAAATGTTGGAGAAAAAAAAAAAAAAGTTGGTACTATTATTTCTAAATACAAAAAATAATCCCACATTAATTAAAATGCAAAGTAAAGCCTATATAATGGAAATATTATTTGTTACAACATTACGCCCCCCCCGCCCCCCCGCACGGTGCACCCCCTCCGTTCCCGTATCATGACTCTTTTAGGACGTCACCACATCAAAAAATCAACACAAGATGTCAAGATGTCAAAACGGCCAAAACTGTCAGGTGCCCAGGGAAGAAAAAAGAGAAAAGAAGAGGAGGAGAAACGAGAAAAGACAGAGGTAGCAGGTAGGTAACGTTAGCCTACATGAAATTATTTGTCTGTTACAGAATGTGATAATAACCTGGCTTTTTAGCATTAAGCTAATGTTACATGATTCGGCAATTGCTAATCAATAAATAGCTAGTTCTGTTTTAACGTCGGGTTAATATTGTGGAGGGGGCTAAATTGTTATGGAAAATAATAATGTAACGTTAGGTAATTACAGTACTCCCACCTTACATTCCTCAGGGACATTTGTATTAGATCTTTCAAGCAGGTGTTTTTTGTTTACATTGTTATTGCCTTCTGGTTAGCTAATGTTTGCCCTGCAGGTAATAGTCACTTTTCCACCCCTTTATATATTAGGTATAGTTGTAAGCCTAGTTTTTAAAGTGCACATCATTATTGTAAATTAAGCAATATGTATGTAAAAAATATTGTATTTCATATATTCATTTTTTATTTTTTGCATTCATTTATTTATTCATATTTTTTTTTTATCTTGTTAACTATTCTGATTGTTAATTTGCTTTCTTTAAGTAAAAAAAAGGTCAAAGACAAAGCTATTCGGTTTCTTGTGAGTATATACACTTCACTGCCGATGTGGGGGGGGCGCCACCTAAAATCTTGCCTAGGGCACCAGATTGGTTAGGGCCGGGCCTGAGCAGACATATCACCTGGCGTTTTGTTTCGCAATGTTATGCAAAACCAACTTTTCTTACCTTTTGGTACGTGCTGATGTGTATTTCCGGCTTTGATGCTGCATTATTGAGCCACGGATGAGGAGATGCTGCTCTGTTATTGATTTGAAGTCTGAATGTCATTAAAACAGTTAGCTCCATCTTTCCCCTCATCTGCGGTCCCCTCTAAGGGTTCTCATTGTATCCCATTGGGTTGAGTTTTTTCTTGCCCTGATTTTGTCGTTGTGGCTCGTGCAGCCCTTTGAGACACTTGTGATTTAGGGCTATATAAATAAACTTTCATTGATTGATTGAACTTTGGCAAAGATCCAAAACAAGACAGATGAAAGAGAACAATATTTTTGTTTTACAGTTTAATGAATCAGTTCACATTCAAAAACACTTACTTTTATTAATGCACACATAAGCACTGACATTTTAATCAGACGAGCGACATGATTACTTATGCCAAGGATAAATGCATCACTGAGAAATAAAGGAGGACACTATAAGACGAAAACAAAGCCTACACAAAAATTAAAAGAAAATGTGCACTCAAATGTGCCCAACACAGAATTTGAATCACATAAGTTATTATTATAATCATTTTTAATTTGTCTTCAATCTGGAAATATAAATGATATCAATGTGTTTTGTTATTTAACATTTATTTGCTCTCAACTGTTAAAAGATGTTCACTTACAACAACAAGCCCAATAAAATGACCACTTGTAATTTAGTTGTCATGGACTACAAATATGGAAACTTTGAAAAATATTATTTATTCTGTACATTTACAAAATCACCATCCATCCATCCATCCATTTTCTTCGGCTTATCCGAGGTCGGGTCGCGGGGTCAGCAGACTAAGCAGGGAAGCTCAGACTTCCCTCTCCCCAGCCACTTCGTCCAGCTCCTCCTGGGGGATCCCGAGGCGTTCCCAGGCCAGCCGGGGGACATAGTCTTCCCAACGTGTCCTGGGTCTTCCCCGTGGCCTCCTAGGGAGGCGTTCGGGTGGCATCCTGAGCAGATGCCCGAACCACCTCATCTGGCTCCTCTCGATGTGGAGGAGCAGCGGCTTTACTTTGAGTAAGGCAGAGCCTCTCACTCTATCTCTAAGGGAGAGACCCGCCACCCGGCGGAGGAAACTCATTTTGGCCGCTTGTACCCGTGATCTTGTCCTTTCGGTCATAACCCAAAGCTCATGACCATAGGTGAGGATGGGAACGTAGATCGACCGGTAAATTGAGAGCTTTGCCTTCCGGCTCAGCTCCTTCACCACAACGGATCGATACAGCGTCCGCATTACTGAAGACGCCGCACCGATTCGCCTGTCGATCTCACGATCCACTCTTCCCTCACTCGTGAACAAGACTCCGAGGTACTTGAACTCCTCCACTTGGGGCAAGATCTCCTCCCCAACCCGGAGATGGCACTCCACCCTTTTCCGGGCGAGAACCATGGACTCAGACTTGGAGGTGCTGATTCTCATCCCAGTCGCTTCACACTCACCTGCGAACCGATCCAGTGAGAGCTGAAGATCCTGGCCAGATGAAGCCATCAGGACCACATCATCTGCAAAAAGCAGAGACCTAATCCTGCAGCCACCAAACCAGATCCCCTCAAAGCCTTGACTGCGCCTAGAAATTCTGTCCATAAAAGTTATGAACAGAATCGGTGACAAAGGGCAGCCTTGGCGGAGACCAACCCTCACTGGAAACGTGTCCGACTTACTGCCGGCAATGCGGACCAAGCTCTGGCACTGATCATACAGGGAGTGGACTGCCACAATCAGACAGTCCGATACCCCATACTCTCTGAGCACTCCCCACAGGACTTCCCGAGGGACACGGTCGAATGCCTTCTCCAAGTCCACAAAACACATGTAGATTGGTTGGGCAAACTCCCATGCACCGTCAAGGACCCTGCCAAGAGTATAGAGCGGGTCCACAGTTCCACGACCGGGACGAAAACCACACTGTTCCTCCTGAATCCGAGGTTCGACTATCCGGCGTAGCCTCCTCTCCAGTACACCTGAATAGACCTTACCGGGAAGGCTGAGGAGTGTGATCCCACGATAGTTAGAACACACCCTCCGGTTCCCCTTCTTAAAGAGAGGAACCACCACCCCGGTCTGCCAATCCAGAGGTAGGAAGAGAGTCCAGCTCCTCTTGAGAGAACTGGTTCCAGAGCCCTTGCTGTGCGTCGAAGTGAGTGTCGACGTCTTCCCAACGTGTCCTGGGTCTTCCCCGTGGCCTCCTAGGGAGGCGTTCAGGTGGCATCCTGAACAGATGCCCGAACCACCTCATCTGGCTCCTCTCGATGTGGAGGAGCAGCGGCTTTACTTTGAGCTCCCCCCGGATGGCAGAGCCTCTCACTCTATCTCTAAGGGAGAGACCCGCCACCCGATCTCACGATCCACTCTTCCCTCACTCGTGGACAAGACTCCTAAGTACTTGAGGCAAGATCTCCTCCCCAACCTGGAGATGGCACTCCACCCTTTCCCGGGCGAGAACCACGGACTCAGACTTGGACTAGATATACCGTATTTCCTTGAATTGCCGCCAGGTATATAGTATGCGCCTGCCTAGAATTACTGCAGGGTCAAACTCGTTTCGTAAAATAATTAGCGCATGCTTAGCATTACCGCCGGCTCAGAATTGCTGACAAACTCGTTTCGCAAAATATTATTTTTATTAGCGCATGTCTAGAATTACAGCCGGGTCAAACTCATTTCGCAAAATAATTAGCATATGCCTAGAATTTCCGCCGGGTCAAACTCGTCACGTCACGAGTGAATGGAGGAGGCTGATTTCAATCATTTAAAATTGCATAAAGGGAAGAAGATAAAGAGCTATTCAGTAGGATTTAAGGTCCAAGCTATTGAATATGCTAAAAAGAACAGTAAGCAGCTATGTTTTATTAATATACTGTAGCTACGTGTGTCAAATATGAGTCATTAAATGACTCCCGCCTCCTGGTGGTAAAAGGCCCCAGTGATCCTTCTTGCGACTACTCGGCTGCAGAAGAAGTGACAACAAGCAGCAACAATTAGCAGCGATCGTTTATTTTTTCCTCTCGCTTGCACTTTTAACATGGAGGATTACATATCTAAAATAAAACAGTTTTCTAAACTGGACTTTCAATCGAAGCAGGAGGTAATAAAGGAAGATCTCCATCGAGACAGAGAGACTTTTAAAACTGAAGAAAGATAAGGAAGACTTCTATAAACAAGTTATCGATGCTTTTGTATAGAAGGAGCTGCGCATGGACTTCATCTATAAGTAAAGGTAAGACCATAATAAAGTTTCTTTTTAAATTAAATGTGCTTTTCATGATGGTATCCTTACATCACACTCAAATTTATAAGCACAGGGCTAAATTTACCGCATGCCTTTGGTAAGCGCCGGAGTGAGAAGAGGTTTCAAAATAATTAGCGCATGCTTACATTCACCTCATGCCTTTGGTAGGCGCCGGAGTGAGAAGAGGTTTTAAATTAATTACCACCCCGGCGCTAATTCAAGGAAATACGGTAGTTGGACTCACTTCGACGCACAGCAAGGGCTCTGGAACCTGTTCTCTCGAGAGGGGCTGGACTCTCTTCCAAAATTACCAATACAATATATCTTTCAGCATCATATCTGTCTGCTTCAAAAAGTTTCAAAGACAAGATACTTTTATAGAATATATAATGCACAACAAAAATTAAAAGAAACCCATGGGAACTAAGGTTGAATTCTGCACAAGCATTAACAATGTCATTGATGCGATTCAAATGTGAGTCTATGCATGCAGCATACATGGGAATGGTTGTGTGTGTCTCTGTGTCTGACTGCCAGCCAGCCATTCCAGGGTGTAATCAGCCAATTTTACCCAAACAAGATTTTAATTGATGTTTATTAAAATTAGATTTATGTGATTCAAGTTCACTTCTTATAACATAAAACATACGAAGTTGGATAGATAGTCATCTATGATACACATGCGTAATTCCTAAATCTAAAGTAATGTCAGAAACAGTATTGAAATAAACACAGAGCACAGAAAAGCTAACAGTCCAAACAAAGCCAATGTTGCGCAATAGCCTAATACTTACAGGTTAATTTACAGTAGGTGACACAGAAATAAGCTAGCAAGTGCTTTATGTATAGTATAGTATAGTATAGTATAGTATATTATATTATAGTATAGTAGAGTATAGTATATTATAGTATAGTATAGGGGGTTCACAACTTAAGTAGATTTTTTCAATGTTGACTCGTTCCTGATGAGTACGGAATGTTTTGCAACTGACAACATCAAGTCACACAGAGGAATCATACACGACAGCAGGAATGGATGGAACTGCACTTTTTTTTTCTTAAATTTTGCCTATAATTTCACAACCTTTGTTTTGTTTTTAATGCATTCTAACTCGTTAATAAAAGTTTGCTTACATTGAGTCAATGTAAGCCATTGAGGCCATAAAGCCCTCTAAATAATTATCCAAAACCACCAACAATACTCCATTTACATTTCCTGACCTGAATATTAACCAAGTATTAGCAATACTGTTTTTGTAAGTGCAAACGTTCAGGACCTATTTTTTTAGCGGCGCATTGTCACAGAGAGAGGGAGCTTCCTTATGCTGCTATATTGACGTCATCAGCTGGTGAGCTGCTTCCTCGCCTCGGAACTTGTGAAAGTTTATTCAATATTATAAATCATGCCTCACCTGTATAGTGAGAGGAGGACATACTCTGAGAAATTGGTCACCTTTGACAGCCAATTTAGACCAGAAAAAGATCCGAAAAGATGCTTGGTTTGATCCCGTTTGTCATCTAAACGCATATATATCAACATCCTAACAGTCGGCATCCCACTAAGAGCAGACAAAATAAGTGATGTTTTATTATGTTTGTTGGCTCTCATGATGTGTCAGTGACGTTGTCATAGGAAAACGCAAACGTTGTGATGCGATTATTAAATGAATGCGCCGCCATATGCCTAAAATGAGCAAAATACGTAAATATTACATGTTATTATGAATGTGCCTGTTACTTCATTATAAATGATAAATGGGTTATACTTGTATAGCGCTTTTCTACCTTCAAGGTACTCAAAACGCTTTGACAGTATTTCCACATTCACCCATTCACACACACATTCACACACTGATGGCGGGAGCTGCCATGCAAGGCGCTAACCAGCAGCCATCAGGAGCAAGGGTGAAGTGTCTTGCCCAAGGACACAACGGACGTGACTAGGATGGTAGAAGGTGGGGATTGAACCCCAGTAACCAGCAACCCTCCGATTGCTGGCACGGCCACTCTACCAACTTCGCCACGCACTTCATTACATATATACTTAGTGTGTGCATAAAACCTTGATGGAAGTGGGTGGATATTTTTTAAGCGCTTCAAAGGCAGAATAGAGCGACTCCCATAGGCTCCATTGTAAGCGGACTTCTGATCACATTTATTTACTAGTTAGAATGCATACAAAACAGAAAAACATATGCGTGCTTGTCTTACATAAGGATTGTGAATGGCAAAATTACCAAAAAGTGCAGTTCCCCTTTAAATCAGCATTACATTAACATTAAATTAACAGCATTAACTTTACTCTTTACCCTATACTCCACCGAGTAACTGTGTGTGTGCCCTGCAGAAACACAATTTCCTTCTTTCCCTTTTCATCCCCGACAAATACTTCCAATATACTATACCGTACTATAGTAGGGGTTTTACAGACTACTAGTCGACGTTAAGAGGCCTAAGTTTCTGCTTGCTCGTTGTACCTGACACACAGTCGTGTGCAGTCAGCGCAGCCAACTTGTGTCACAGCCACAACGAATTGCAAATGCGCTGCAAGAAATCCATGGATGGCTACGTCTCCCACATCAGTGAAAAAAAAAATACCGTGCACTGCCACAATTACGTGATCAGTAACTAGTACGCGTCAAAACAACAACAAAAATGCCTCTAAAAGTCGACTAGTCTGTACAACCCCTAGTATAGTTTATTTTATTGGTATATTTGAAGTATTTGTCAAAAATTGCTAGTTGTTCTTTGTGTTTCTGTGTTTTCTTCCGTCCTCACGTCACCCAATGTTTTTAGGATATGGAAACATTTGATAATTTTAGAAGATTCTAGAAGATAATACAGAGACTATAAACAACACTACAAAAACCTTTAAAAGGTTTTCCAAGTAAGCCGCACTACAGCTGCAAGCAAAATTTATGTTTTTCTGTCATTGTATAATTTTATTGGCATTATTTATTTATTTAGTTTTTAAATGTATGTTATTGTATTTTATTGCATGCCTGTATTTATTTTTGCTCGGGAACTTTAATCCCCCCAAAATATTGCTTAATATTTCAAACGTTCTATTTCACGCTCAGATAAAAAAAAAGTTCCAAATTACTATGTATCCGTACGCCTAAATCGTGGTTCGGCACGTACCTCAGTTTAAACATAATTAGACAGGACAATCCACACATGCGTAACACAAGTAATCATTTACCCTTGAGTATTCTAGATTGCGTCTCCCTTCTTTAAAACATCACTCAGCTGACGGCTCCTCAGTGCCCTCGGGTGCTGCATTGGGATCAAGGAAATCTGGGTGCTGTAGTTCTTTCATGTACTTGGGAGGGGTAAGGATGTGGGTGGAACCTGCAGAGGAAAATGTGACTTGAATGTAAGTTCCATGTGAAATGAATGAAAATGTGATGTATCATATCGAAATTCTATAACTTGTTCGAAATAAAACTCAATCAAACCAAACATTCTTAGAAGAATCTTTGATGAATTTGCATCTTAGGAGGATAAAACCTTCTGAATAGACAAACTAAATGTTGATTTAAATTCTAAAGTATTACCAATGAACTTCGGTATACAGTAGAAAACAGTATAACTAAGAAAAACATTTCCTATTGACAATATTGTAAACTTTCCATATAAATGTCTTTTACATTTCCTCAAACTTCTGACAAGTGGGCGTGACTTCCGGTTCCATGAATAGGGACTTTAAAGAAGATCAAAGGAAGACCAGAACAGATTTACACATTTGAATAAAGTGGCGTTTATGGAGCACTGCTCAAAGTTCAAAGTGCTTTCATAAATATAGTCATGTATTAATTCAAATAAAACCAAAGAGTGAATAAATTACTTATAGCTAAATAAAAGTGTTTTCAGCCTGGATTTTAAACATTGATCGATATATCGATTTATATTCCTATATTTAAGTATATCGATCTGTGCTTGGCAAATTTACATTCCGTAAAATAGGTATATATGCAAGATCGTTTCAAAAAGGAATCATTTGACTTTATCAATTGTAGAAAATACAAAACATTGGATTTAAGAACGTCAGACTTTATAAGATGTTTCACACTTTTAATGATATGGACGTTAAAGGTTAAGCCTGTTTGCTCGTCTGTGACGTCATCAAAACAAAAACGGCGGATGGTCGAGAAAGGTCCTAACAATACAAACGCCACAAGACAATATCATAAATTACAACACAAAAACTTTTCATCACAATTGCAAAAGCCCAACAAAGACGACACCACACATTAATACGCAGCCACAACACAACTTTAAGCCACAAAAGATGCGACCGACATAACGGAAATGACAGCAAGAAGTTATGGCGACGCACCGACTTCTGTGAAGCCATAGCACAAGACCTGGCACCCAAGTAAAATACATTTCATCACAAATAAATAAATACAAGCGATGGATAAAGGCGGCTGATTAGGAAGCCAGGGGCCAACACCATCAACTGGGATGAGGGGGCATACATGCTTCCGCACACCTGGGACGCTGTCCTTCATCGGCGATGCCAGGGCAGAGAACAGAATACAGACATACAGATGGGGAACTTCATTTAGCAGTTAAATCTACTCATAAAATGTTGGTTACTGTACTTTTAATGAACATTGCTTGAATGTTAAAAATGTGAGCAGAAAAGGTTTCTCCATGCTAATTCAACCTGAAGTGTTGGTTGCACTTCATTCAAATAAGATGTGAATGCATGGCCATTAATTGTTGTTTACTTGCTTCCTTGTATCCATAATTCATATGTACTTAATTCCCTTACAAGAAAAAAAAAGAATATAGGAAACTTCTCCTGCAGTGTCTAGTATTTATTTCACAGTCACACTGGTTGATTTATTTAGCTAAAAAGTTACTGAATCAGTATCAACTCCGTGGATCTTTTTGGATCGTATCATTCTAAAAAAAATATCTATACAGCCATTTTCTACCGCTTGTCCCTCTCGGGGTCACAGGGGTGGCTGGAGCCTATCACAGCTGCATCTGGGCGGTAGGCGGGGTACACCCTGGACAAGTCACCACCTCATCGCAGGGCCAACACAGATAGACAGACAACATTCACACACTAGGGTCAATTTAGTAATATTGTCCCTAAATCGTATCGGCTACCACAAATTCTGAATCGAATCGTTGTTAAAATGAATTGTTACACCTTTATTTAGTAGGTGGTGAAAAAATAAGAATGAGACTGTCTCATCTGACACAAAGTGTGAAAAATATACTCAATATGAGCCTTTTTGAATTAAAAGACCACATATCCAAGAGCATAGACCAGGGGTGTCAAAGTCAAGGCCTGCGGGCCGGATCTGGCTCTAATTATCTATGGCCCCCGCGATGATATTTGATTAGTATTAGAACTTGCCCGCAGGCTACAGCTGCCTGCTACTGTTTTGCACGCACCAATACTCCATCAGTGTTGGCGCTTGGAATTTTCAAAAGGGATCCCAGGGACCCCATCAAGTCATAAAAATGGGGTCCCACAATAAATGTTTGGGGTCACACTTTTTTGTAACCGTTTTCAAAAACAAATGATAAATGAACGCATTATCCTGTTATATCTTACATTCTATATTGTGTTTTAGAAAAAGGTTGTCATAATCGTTACTTAATTCATTAAAAAAATAATACAAAAGAACACCTTTTTTATGCATATGTACATTTATTTAGTTATAAACATTCATTCACTTTCTTCTTTCCTTCATGGATCTAAACTTTATCGCTGCCAGTATGTTTTTCTATATTTTTATTGTAATATTTTCAGAATGTGTTTGTTCTATTTTTGGCCAAAATACAACAAAGAAAACAATCTGAAGTTGTCTTTATTTTGTAGTTTTAATGCCATAATGCACAGATTTTCCTCCATGTGGCCCCTGAGCTAAAATGAGTTTGACACTCCTGGCATAGACGCTTGCTTTCTATACCATGCGTTTGAGTATTGCCATACATAACTTGTTAGATATGATATGATCACATATAGGATCACTGAACAATAGTACTTAGGGATGGGAATTGATAAGATTTTTCCAATTCCAATTCCATTTTTGATTCTGCTTCGCGATTAGGTACGTTATGGATTCTCTTGTTGATTCTCAATTGGGAAAAAGTACAACAAACAAGGTTGTTAGCATCAAGTTTTTTTTGTTTAGTGGGTGTCAAATTTTTGTCATGGGGCCACATTACAGTTACGACGTCTTTCCCATAGCCACTTGTAACTACGAAACCATGTAAACATATAATTGCCTCAGGGTATTATTACACAGCAGCCACCGCTGCTGCCCACTGCTCCCCTCACCTCTCAGGGGGTGATCAAGGGTGATGGGTCAAATGCAGAGAATAATTTCGCCACACCTAGTGTGTGTGTGACAATCATTGGTACTTTAACTTTAACTTTTAACTTTAATTGGCCCTTCATTTGATTATCATCAAATCAGACATCAAGATGACAAGCAGATAATAAAGGGGAACTGCACTTTTTTTGGGAATTTTAGTTAGATAGTGTTAGCTGTCATTGAATGTATATTCTATCATAAAAACAACACGACTGCAAATTGTTCGTTGCTTCTCTTGGGACTGCTTTTGTATGTGTGCACGCACTCTCTGTGAGACAGGGTGAGTGACTGCCAAACACCAATCATTCATAATTTACTAAACAAACTTAATAATTGTGAAAAATATAGACCGTTTTAACATAAAGGTGTCCTGTTAAAACACTAAGCGAGGCAATCATGTTCTTAAATTTAACTGTGAGCAAGTTGCAAACAGGTCCTTTAACCCCTTTGAATAAACATCCAATTAGTTGAAAAATATAATACATCAAGGTGTCATTTTTTTATTTATTTTATCTCTTTAAAACATGCTGTAAAAATGAAATTCCTCTGAAAGTATGACATATAATAGCCACAAACTGAAGGATACGTTTTTTAATCAGGATACAATTAAAAAAAAAATTAAAAGACTTCATGGAATAATAAATGAACATCATATTAGAAATGTAATTGATGTGTTTGGAAAATGGATGATTGATTTAAACATTTTGGAAAAATCCATGTCATGGATTGATATTTGGAAAAATGTCAATAAGCCCTTTAGATGTATTAAAATGTAAACAGAGTCAATTTAACATTATGAATAGATTGTATTTTACACCCTCTTAGTTATTTAAACTTGGTACGCTAGCAAGTTATGTATTACGTGTCAGGCAGCTGAAGAAACTCTAATTCATTTACTGTGGCAATGTCAGAAAATAAAAGCTGTAGGAATTGCCTTGGTTGTCCATCCTAGGCAATCATAGGTAACGAGAGTTGCTAATGTTAGCCAAGTTAGCTCATGTTTGCTGAACTGGAAATAAAGGAGTCGCTTGGCTACCTCATTAACATGAGGAGTTAAGGACGCCTACAGAGACCAAAGAATGGCAAATTTTAGACCCTTTGATTTTGCCATCCAGTGGAGTGTCTGCTATGGAGGCAGCGCTTTGCTCACTATCGGACATTACAAGACCCTTGTATCCAGTTTGAAAGCCAGAGACGAAGAAAAGAAACCACACGGACAGACAATTTATCAGTGACCGCAACGTTCTTAAATTCATTTTTATTTATCGTTTGATTTATTGACTATTGGCCAAGTCCTATAATTGTATTACATTTTTTAATGCCTCTGGATATTGCATTTACTGCTTTTTAATGCCATTTAAGGCCTTCATTTTCGCGAAATCCGCTTAATGACTTTTCATGCTTTTTTATGCTCCCGGAAACCTGACATGATAGGCAGTGTTCGTTAGTGAGGTACTTACCTAAACAACTTTGTTTGTGCCGCAATCAGCGCCGTGTGTGGTGACGTCATGCGCACCCACACGCATCGATAAGGCAGTCGTTAACAAAACTGGCAGATAATTCTAAGGAATGGCAACACTGGGAACCAGTTCTCAACAAGAATCTGGTTTTGATTCCTATTCCTAGCCATTCATTCCCATAAACACGTGGTCTTTGACGAATGAGTGACTGGAATTGCTCTAACATGTGACCGGAAGTGACTACACGGTATTGATATCTGTACTTCCCCTAGGGTTTGCAAAACAACTAAGCCAAAACATTTCTAAAATACATGATATTTGATCTTCGACCTTGCCTTTTTGTCCCGGATGTGGTGTGTCTACACGTGACGTCTGATCTTCTTTTGATCTTTCTGAGAGTCCCTGTGCACATGTCAGAGAGGCTTATTCCATCTCTCTCACACTATGCAATAAACTAAAAGCCCGGGCTCCCAACCTATTGACCAGCGTGGCTCCTGAGGCGTTGGGGAGTGAGGTTACTTAACGTCGTAACGCACAGCTAAGCTAGCTAGAATTTGTTACACTCAGCCCCTTAAACATCACATACATTCAGGTCATGGCACCAAAATAACAGAGGTCAATCTGCACTGCAATCAAGCTCAACACATGCTCGTGCTTGAACCAACAATCCCCAAACCTCTGGCTGACCGTCGAGCCCATTAGCCAAAAGCCAAGGCACCCAACCCCTGACTAGCGCTATTGACTTTGGAACGGATTTACTAAAGGTTTGCGTGCACTAAAATATGTGCAAACCTGATACCACACGCAATGCTGATCTACTAAACGTGCGCAAAGTGTATTGCGCCCGTTAAGTAAGCAGAATAAAGCGTGACATCCATTTTGCGTCTCGGTCTTCATCAATGTGTAAAATATATGCTGGTCATCAATACGCCCACAATACTTGAAGGAGAAAAAGCAAATATAGTTATACAGCATGCGCAATGTGATTTATCAACACTTATTTCCATTTTGCGAGCACAATTTGCCAGTAAGTAAGTAAGCTAATAGGTAAGCCGCAACTCAACCTGTCTGACATCCTTGCCACACAGCAAGGCAGGTTTTATTATTCATCACTGCAACCTTCATCCTTTACGCAGAATTCCAGCTCCTTCGCTCTGGTCAGCGGTTCGTTGTTCCTCTTTGTTGGACTAAACGATAAAAGAATACTTTTGTACCTGCTGCCATCTCACTCTTAAATAAGGCTATCGCAGCGTGATTTTATTTATTTATTATACCATAGCACTTTTATCACAATGGTTTTATTGGTTTATTATGTAATTTATTACATTGTTCTACAGTGTTGATATACTGGTGATCCTTTTTGGTTTTTAATATTTTTATGTTTTATATGAATTTGTGTTTGCTTGTTTCAATCTGCCTTGATGCTGAAATACAAATGTCTGCACAACTATTTTACCTGTTTAAAGTTAAAGTTAAAGTTAAAGTACCAATGATTGTCACACACACACTAGGTGTGGCGAAATTATTCTCTGCATTTAACCCATCACCCTTGATCACCCCCTTGGTAGGTGAGGGGAGCAGTGGGCAGCAGCGGTGGCCGCGCCCGGGAATCATTTTTGGTGATTTAACCCCCAATTCCAACCCTTGATACTGAGTGCCAAGCAGGGAGGTAATGGGTCCCATTTTTATAGTCTTTGGTATGACTCGGCCACCATTAAAGTAACCTTAACCTTGTTTATTTTTAGCACGTGTCAGAACGACGTGCAAAATTACAGTTCCACTAACAGCTGCAGGATTGGTGCTCGCTCTGCACAGACAGACAATGGACAGACGAGAATCCTTCGTACTACGTGTGTGTCAACATTTTGTTGGGCGGTTAGAAATAAAAATATTAGACCTATTGTCAAATCAGCAATTTCATCTGATAATTTTACACATTTTTGAAAAACACATTTTATACATGTGAGACAAATAACCCAAGCATATAAAACATATGTATTGCAGTACTGAAAATAAGAGAACTCACCAATCAGGGCCTCCCATTTGCCATTTGCTTGGGTGACTTCATAAACACAGCGCATCTCACTGTAGGTCATGCCTCCAATAATGAAGACAATGATCCTTGGCCCAGTCTTCACCTCTGTGGGACCTCGGTTTTTGTGCCAGTTACCATAGCGAGCACTGCTTTAATAGAAAAAAGAAATATGATGTGTGAATTAATATACTCTGGAGAACGAAAGTAGAGAACACTTTCTTACATTTCAAGATCACTAGTGTAGTTAGGGCCCGCATGGCCCATTGTATAAGGACTCCCAAAGGGAGTCCTTATGCAATGGGACATAAGGACCTATTGAATTTCTAAGGTAAAGGACCTATTGAATTTCTAAGGTTTTATTATTATTATTATACCGGCCGCCTCTTTGAGCACTAATTTGACCCACTTAACATGCTTCAAAACTCACCATATTTGACCCACACATCAGGACCTGCGAATATTGCCTTTTTAAAAAAAAAAAAAAACACAAAACTCAAAATTGCGCTCTAGCGCCCCCTAGAAAAAAAAAAAACTAGACTGCCTGTAACTCCCACTCGGAAGGTCGGAGAGACATGAAACAAAAACCTCTATGTAGGTCTGACTTACACCTACCTTTCATAATTGTATATGCTTGGGCAAAAATCAACAGGAAGTTGGCAATTCCCCCTTCAAGACAAAAAAGTACTAAAAACAGTAACTTTTGCCTCTTTGAGCTGTAATTTGACCCCCTTAACATGCTTCAAAACTCACCAAACTGAACACATACATCAGGACCGGCAAAAATTGCGATCTAATAAAAAAACCTAACCCCAAATTTAAAAATTGCGCTCTACAGCAATTTTTGAATAAAACGGAGAAAAAACTGCTCCTCGGAAGAAAAAAATGACAAAACTGCCTGTAACTCCCACTGGAAAGGTCGGAGAGACATGAAACTAAAACCTTTCCGTAGGTCTCACTTAGACCTACATTTCATAAATTGACAACCCCCAGCAAAAATCAACAGGAACTTTGCTATTCCCCCTTCAAAACAAAATTTTTGTAAAAAACGGTCACCTTTCTTCAAACATTATCTCCTCTGAGCGCGTTTGTTGTTTCGGCTTCAAACTAACACAGGAGAGAGATTGAACCCTTCTGATTAAAAGTTGGCGAAAGAGTTTTAATACCGGCTCCGGTTTTGATTTTATGACCCTTCAAAGAACCGTTGCGCTGATGCTGCTGCACAGCTGTTTTTTCAAGATGGCTGCTTAAAAGCAGGAAGCACCAGCGTGCCCACACAATGCAGACAAGGTAGGTACACTAAACAAAAGTATTGGGACAATTCGGACTAAAAGTAGACAAAAGTATTGGGACACTTATGACTACCACTGGACAAAAGTATTGGGACACTTGGGACTACAACTTGACAAAAGTATTGGGACACTTATGACTACCACAGGACAAAAGTATTGGGACACTTACACTGGACAAAAGTATTGGGACACTTAGGATTACACCTTGACAAAAGTATTGGGACACTTAGTAACACCACTGAACAAAAGTATTGGGACACTTCGGACTAAACGTAGACAAAAGTATTGGGACACTTAAGCCTACCACTTGACAAAAGTATTGGGACAGTTACACTGGACAAAAGTTTTGGGACACTTAGGACTACAACTTCACAAAAGTATTGGGACACTTAGGACTAAAACTTGACAAAACTCTTGGAACTCCTAGGACTACCACTGGCCAAAAGTATTGGGACGCTTACACTGGACAAAAGTATTGGGACACTTAGGACTACAACTGGACAAAAGTATTGGGACACATAGGACTACCACTGGACAAAAGTATTGGGACACTTACACTGGCCAAAAGTATTGGGACACTTAGGACTACAACTTGACAAAAGTATTGGGACACTTAGGACTACAACTGGACAAAAGTATTGGGACACATAGGACTACCACTGGACAAAAGTATTGGGACACTTACACTGGCCAAAAGTATTGGGACACTTAGGACTACAACTTGACAAAAGTATTGGGACACTTAGGACTACAACTGGACAAAAGTATTGGGACACTTAGGACTACCACTGGACAAAAGTATTGGGACACTTACACTGGCCAAAAGTATTGGGACACTTAGGACTACCACTTGACAAAAGTATTGGGACACTTAGGACTACAACTAGCCAAAAGTATTGGGACACTTAGGACTACAACTTGACAAAAGTATTGGGACATTTACTCTGGCCAAAAGTATTGGGACACTTAGGACTACAACTTGACAAAAGTATTGGGACACTTAGGACTACAACTGGACAAAAGTATTGGGACACTTATGACTACCACTGGACAAAAGTATTGGGACACCTACACTGGCCAAACGTATTGGGACACTTGGGACTAAAACTTGACAAAAGTATTGGGACACTTAGGACTAGCACCTGCCAAATACGCGGGCCCGACCAATGCTGCTTGCAGCTTTAATTGTATTTGAAATCATTCAGACAGGAGTAAAAGCACAGTAGTTTAAACATATTTCACGAGTCACATATATTCTGAAGTGCAGTGTAAAAATAAAAAATTGATACTTGGTCAAAATTGGAGAATACTTTCAGATACCTCAGATACCAAATACAGATACAAAATGCTAAGCCGTCTAAAGTGACTGAAACCTACCAGCAGCACGTTGTCCAGATATAGGCCGATGGCATGACCGTCACAGTCAAAGCAAGATAAATTGTCTGTTTTAAATCTGTGATTTCTAGAATGTTGCATGATTGCATCTTATCAATGTCGCAAACTAATTTGAACCCCCCCCCCAGCCCCCACCAAGTTAGACCTTCGCAACGCATACCATTTAGTACGCATCCGGGAGGGAAACAAATTAAGACAGCTTTAAGACAGCTTAAAATGAAGCCAATATTGAAATTTTTCATAGTTCCCTTTATTTGGAAAAGTATCTATATACATTTTGGTACCGGTACTAAATTATTGGTATCGGACCATGCCAACCTTCTTCCTGCCAAGTCTTGAGCAAGTATTTTCTCTTTGCTGTTTCATTTGTTACTTTGTTTTTATGCTCAGCCTTTTTGCCCGCCTTCCTACGGCCAGTTTATTTTAGACTTTGTTCCTTTTGTTGTTTCATGGCACTGGTTCCTCCACCCAGTACCATTGTTTTTTGTTCCTTACTTGGATAATTAAATATGTTTTTGAACTGTCACGTCTTCCTGTCTGTCTGGGATCCACACTTGACACATATGTTTTAGCATATGTACCGTACACTTGAGTTCACTTAAAATCACCCTTTTCTTTTTTGAACTTCATTTGGCGTCAAACTGTCTGATTTAAGCCTGTAATATACTGTCGCACAGCTTGCGTAGGTCACGCCCTCGTGCTCCCTATCCCTGCGTAGTACCGCAAGGCTTGCGTGCACCCCCAAAAAATCCTAGGTTCATGTCGCCGGCGACGCAGAACGCAGAGCTGTGATTGGTAAGTTTTTGCCAAGGAGGGTCCTTGAACACAGCCGAGCAGACATTGTGCTTGAAATGCACAAATGATTTAATGGAAAACAAACAACAATGATTAGACATTTCCACGACAACTGATAGTGTACTTAATATCTTGGTGCGCTCTAAAAATAATTACTGTATGTTTAGTTTTTTTAGCATATTGTGGTGTTGCGTCCAGAAGAAGTCACAAAGTATGACAATCTTTTCAACTTTAATTGTCAACCTTGTGCTAAACACAGGTTCGATTCAGATACATATTCTGTCTCATGCACACATGTCTTTTCTCTCACACAAACAGCACTTCTATTTCCCATTCAATAATCTTTCAGGCACAGTAGATTTACAAACATGTGAACTCTGAACATGACCTTACAGATTAATGTATGTCGTTAATGAACAATAGTTATTTAACAATTTTTATTATTACATGATAGCTCTCTCTTGTCCAATGTTCCAAATGACTGAATAGCGTTGCAAATAATAATAGCGTCCTCTGCCGCGACTTGTTCACAAGTTGCAGTCCTCTTCACGAAGGTATTTTCCTCTGGTTAGTAAGTAAATTATCCATTACTGATGATTCTGAATGATTAGTTCCAGTGTAGACAAAAGTGTCGATGTTGTGGCTGTCGTCACTCTTCACAAAAAGGAAAAACAGTAGCTAGTCAACAATAACTGTTGCTCTTTCTGGAGACACTGCCCCTTAGTGTTTTGAATACAAATCTGGCGCCAAGAAGAACTATAAACCAAACCAGACACCGGAGGAGACGCAAGAAAGTAAACAAAAAGCCCTCAAGTGCACACAAATATGCAGCTGCATCTTTGCATCAACGGGGCTCCCTTTTGGCAGAAGCTCGCTCTTGTGGAGGCATCCACTCGTTATGTTTGCGTACACAGTAGACATTGCTTTTACGGGAGTGAGACCAATGCTGTAACATTTACCTGTGACCTGCTTTAAATAATGCTTGTGAAATCTTTTAGAAGACTCGACCTTTGACTGTTCAACAAAAGAACGTGGGTGGAGTACAATACATCAAACTGGGAAAAGTGTGTAAATAGTAAAAGATGGAGAATGTTTTATTTGGATAACTGTTTTCATTTGTAGGAGTTAGAGTTGGGAATTTTTGGGCATCTCACAATTAAATTTAGATTCCAGGGTTACGATTAAATTATAAATAGATTTTTAAGCATATTTCATTATGTTTTATATTAATATTCTTATAATAATATAATTTTATGTGATCATTATTAATATGCATTAGGATAAACCGTTTAACATTGTTGGCCTCTGATCTGATTTTTTGGCCTCGGATCCAAATCTAAGGTGTTAGATTAAACAACTAACACCTTAAAGTTTATCTTATTACAACATTTTGAATCAGATTCTGTATTAGATTAGTGGTATTGAATTCGACACACAATTTTTTTAACAAAATAAAGTGGCTATTGAATGATAACTAAACAAAACCAAAAACTACCATTGGCTCCCGTTTAAATCATTTGGGTGTTGCCCTCAAAGTCTTTCTGTATTCATAAGTTAACTCACTGAGTTTGTAAACAGCAAAAACAACTCTAAAATATTTTGTAATAAAAGGAACAGGAACATTTTTTTGTTTATATACTGATATTACACTAGGTATTGATAGTATCAACATCTGGCTCAATCACCCCTACTTTACATTGACATTTAAACGGTTAGCTTCTTGTGTCGTCCTGCTCAGAATGCTTAGCCATTGCTTTTCCTCAAGTCCTCCAGTGATAATATACTTGGAAGTAACAGTTTATTTTCCACCATGGTGGTTAGTATTTTAGAAGTGTCTATATACTGTACGCCCTGATTGTGATCATGGAATCAGGGCCTATATTTGCATATACATTTGACATTTGTATATAAGGCAGGAGCCTTCAAATCACTTAGGCCGGGAGTCGGCAACCCGCGGCTCTAGAGCAGCATGAGGCTCTTGATTTTCTTTCCGATCCAATACCGAGTAAAATTCAGGCTGGTATCAACGATAAAGATCCAATACCTTATATAAATATACCAAAATCTGTCTGGTAAACTTTAAAAACTAGTGTATTTCAAGTTTTGCCGCTCTTGAGGAATTATCTTCAAACGCTAAAAAAAAAAATCACAGGGAAAACAAAAAATTGGCGTTATTCTGCACTGAATGTTATCTTATTCAAATAATACTCTATGCCGTGTCTCCAAGTAGCTTAAAAGTATACATACACTTGTTTTATAATACTGAGTGACTCATTTTAATTGCCAGTTCCTACTAATCATGTTTCACTTGGACATGATCTTAGTTATTAAGTTACTTTGCACTGTGTTGCTGTTGGTGATATACATTATCAAATAACTCAAGTATCAAAAGCAATGATATTTTGATTTGAGAATCATTATTGTAGCATAAAGATCTGGTATCAGCCGTATTGATATTTTACTATCGATTCGCACATCACTAGCAAGCAAACAGGTGGACCAGCTGGCAGTGGAGGTAGGCCATACTGCCTCAACATTCATTATTTACATTTTTTGCGGCTCCAGACGGATTTGTTTTTTGGTTCCAATATTGCTCTGTCAACATTTTGGGTTGGCGACCCCCGACTTAGGCCCACCCTTTATCTGTGGGCTTATGCGCTAGCAAATTGCGCCATTTCCGATTCTCGGATGCGATCGTGCATAACATAGCATACAGTATGTATTGAAGATTAGAGCGCTGAAGCACCATGCCTACATGGCAAATAGGCATCCTTCCTTGGTGATTCAATTATTGAGCCTTATAAGACCACGAAATGTCTCAACACTTTGCCCCCGATACATTTGAAATACCTCTCCATCAATTGACGATTTTTTTAATCTGATTTACATCCTGATCACCATTGAAATATGCATAGTCAATGCTGATTCAATGTCACCGTTTCGAATTAGTGATAAGAAGTCCCTTCAGGAATTTGCGATATCACAATCACAGCAATCCACACAAATTCAACCAATCCCTGCAAATTATGTGCAGTATCACAACTTTGTCCAATGCCCGCAATTTTTCTAGATAAATTGGCTAGTCAGCGTCATTTTTGCCAATCAAATTTGTCTCTGAATGGCGCTCAAACACACACGCCAATTTTCTAATTAGAAAAATGAAGTTTGTTGTGTAGATGAAAGAGGAACATAATTGAGTCACAATATATCAACTCTTGCTCAAACAGCACAATTGTGGCCCTTTCGCATATAAGACTTACTTACAATTCCTGTCTACAATGGCTAATTAGTGTATGTGGCACTATAATCTAGATCATGGGTGTCAAACTCTGGCCCGTGGGCCAAATTTGGCCCGCCGTGTAATTTCATTTGGCCCTTGAGGCAATATCAAATTAACATTAGAGCTGGCCCACCGGTATTATACAGCGGCTATGCCGCTGTAACACCGCATTCACCGCTAATACTCATACTTGCCAACCCTCCCGATTTTCTCGGGAGGCTACCGAATTTCAGTGCCCCTCCCGAAAATCTCCCGGGGCAACCATTCTCCCGATTTTCACCCGTACAACAATATTGGGGGCGTGCCTTAAAGGCACTGCTTTTAGCGTCCTCTAAACCTGTCGTCACGTCCGCTTTTCTTCCATACAAACAGCGTGCCGGCCAAGTCACATAATATATGCGGCTTTTACACACACATAAGTGAATGCCATGCATACTTGGTCAACAGCCATACAGGTCACACTGAGGGTGGCCGTATAAACAACTTTAATACTGTTACAAATATGCGCAACACTGTGAACCCACACCAAACAACACCCCCCGCTACCACCAAACCCCGCCCCCCCCCAACCCCGCCCACCTCAACCCGCGATTTGGCGACTTTGATGGTCAGAAATGTAGATTTGAACTGCTTAGTAATCCCTTCGCAGTTGATGTGGAAAAAGCACCAACTAACCTCCAAATGGAGCTGATTGAACTCCAGTGTGATGACACGCTGTAGTCAAAGTGTGATGCTGTTGGCGCCGCACAGTTTCTACAATTCATCCCTGACACAATGCCTCAGCTCCGCACCCAAGCTGCTCAATTGCTCTCCATGTTGGGCAGCACGTATCTATGTGAGCAACTTTTCTCCTCAATGAAGATGACGAAAACGTCTATCAGGATACGTCTGACTGATGAACACCTTCGTTCGATAATTAAGGTTGCCTCAGCTCAAAGCCTGAGCCCAGACATTAATAAACTAGCATCCAAGAAAAGATGCCAGGTATCTGGCTTGGGCACATCAGATTAGATCAGTGTGTCGCAAACTGAGCAGTAAAAAGGCCTGAATGGTTGATTTATTCATTGTTATTTTATTTTAAAATTTATTAGCCTGTGGAAAAGGTTAATGTTGATATTTACCCCAGAAGGCTGCAAATAGAAAAGAGGCATTCCATTTTTTATTTAAATTGTATTTAATATGCCATTGATGTTTTTTCGTTTGTTTTTTTAAAGTTGATTTTGCACTATTAAGTTATATATGCGTTGCTTGTTCCATATTCAGTGTTAAAGCAAATCAGTGTAGCAAACTGAGCAATAATTAACGTTTTATTCATGCACTTTCTCTTGCTACTTCAAGGCTTGAATGTTTGATTCATTCATTATTGTTATTTTATTTTCATATTTATTATTAGCCTATGGAAAACGTTTATTTTGATATTTACCTCAGAAGGCTGCAAATAGAAAAGAGGCATTAAATTTGTATTTCAATTTTATTTGATATGCCATTGATGTTTTTTAATTATTATTATTATTTGAAACTCGATTTTGCATGTCACTATAAAGTTATATAAGCCTTGCTTGTTCAATATTCAATGCAAAACTTGTTTGGGTCCCTATTAAAAGGTTAATTTGTTCAACCTTGGCCCGCGGCTTTGTACAGTTTTAAATGTTGGCCCACTCTGTATTTGAGTTTGACACCCCTGATCTAGATGAATAGTTGCCTCCCATTTTGTTTTTAAATTTAAGGTGACTTAATTGCCAACCCTCCCGAGTAGAAAATCTCCCGGGGCAACCATTCTCACGATTTACTCCCGCACATCAATATTGGGGGCGTGCCTTTACTCAACAGTAAAGAAGTTCCTTACTGTTGAGGTCTGTTTTGCTGCAATATAATGTAATGTACGTTTTTGTCAGCAGAGGGCAACTTTGTACCTTCCGCACCAGTGGCTGAAGCCCACCCAGAAGAAATGATCAGTAGTAATGAGGAAGTGTACAAGATACACACTGGTTGTGTCCAAATTCAGGGTCTACAGGATCCCGTTCATACGGTCAAGGAAGGCCACACCTTCAGAGGATCCTCCTCAAACTGTTCGGGGAGTTAGGGGGGGAGCTGAGTGGCCCAGTGGGACCCAGGTTTCACACCCAGTAGCCCTGAAGGGATGTGGTTACTTGTGTGCAAGGAAAGCGATAACACTTCCTGTTCATTCTTATGTTGGCAGTCTTAAAAATAAAGACGTGTTAAGAAACAGCAACTGTGTATTTCTCAATGCTGACACACCTTTAGAAAAAATTGTTCCAGCCTGGGGGTCACAGTCCTGGATGTACTCCACAAGCAAAATATGTTGCGTTGACTTTCCATATTTCTTTGTAGCTCTTTTTCAGCTACTTGGGTTACATCTTCTTGATGTTGCGGTTGCTTTGGAACGCAACATGGATTTAACAACCAACAACAAGGCCAAAGCTGGGTACAGTCTGAGTTTACTTAAACATTAAACATATACATACATACATACATTAAGACAAGCATGAACATCCAAGTCTATTTCTGAAGGACTTGATGCCAACTAAAAAGTAACTATAACATCTAATGACACATGTGTCAATTCTGCCCGTACAAAGATATTAATGCTAACTGTAGAATGGCATTGTCAGAGAGCTATTAATACCATCTGTATTAATGTGGTTGTAGTTTGCAATAGTATACAATTTTTAAATTGTTTGTTCATCTCCACGAGGAAACCAAAATATATCCTATCCACGTACATATTTTGATATATCACTGCTAATGTTATTGCAATTTATAAATAACCAAATAACCACTGTATTGTGGTATCTTTTATTTTTCAGCATCAAGGTTACTGTCCCAGCATTTTTTTCAATTTCTCAGTGACTTTATTCACAAAATTCTGGCAGGGCAAATGAGGATTCACCTTTTTGGAAGTATGCGATCATTAAAGGGGCCTAATTGACACCTGCTGATGTTTTTTGGTATCTGCATAAATCCCATAAGTCCACCAATGTAATCCTTTTTTTCGCACTATCCTCTTGTTGTGGCACAGACTTCGCTGTTGCCATTTCGAAGCTGTTGCCATTTCGAATATAAAGTAGTGTATAGTTCGAACTTATAGGAGTCAGAAGTGTCGTTATGGAAGCGCTAAAAACGGCAACAAAGGTCAGAAGATGCAGTCAAAGTAGAGGGACATAAATAAGACCCATCAACAAAACGGCGCATTCTAATGAGAGGGTCAGAAAGCAACTTGAAAAAGGTCTGTAAAACATAGTCTATGCACAACATGTTATGTCGACCACAAAGAAGTGTTTTAAATGTAGAACAAAATCATAATATGACCTCTTAAAAGTTTTTAAACAATGCAGTTGTAATGCATCTGAAAATAATAATTGTAAAATATGTAAATTTGTCCAGTCCTTGTCATGCAATTACTGGAATATTGCAATATACTCACCTTGATGGAGCACTGGCTTTGGCTGCTGCTTGTCTCTGGGAAATATATGGGTATTGCTTGATGTCAAGTTTATCTTCAATGGCATCCTAGAGGAACACAAGTTGTTTCAGGAAAGCATAATCATCAATGCATTTTCAAAATATATAGCAGATTGTAATTTTGATGGTAAACTTTCATTTATTTGCTCAAAACTGTAACGATTGTATCTAAAGTAGCGTCAGGAATTATTCTGAGTGAAAGCAAGAACACCAGCCGTCTGGTCACTCATTTTTGCACTGGTGTATGCATTGACATGATCACTGATCAGGTAACCATCCCTGTTAAGGTAAAGTAGCATGTGCGGATAAAATACATTACGTGTTTACATATATTATAGGGATGGGTACCCGATACTAGTGTAGAATTTCTTGTGTTGTAATGTTCATCCATCCATTTTCTAACGCTTATTCCCTTCGGGGTCGCGGGGGGCGCTGGAGCCTATCTCAGCTACAATCGGGCGGAAGGCGGGGTACACCCTGGACAAGTCGCCACCTCATCGCAGGGCCAACACAGATAGACGGACAACATTCACACACTAGGGCCAATATTAGTGTTGCCAATCAACCTATCCCCATGTGCATGTCTTTGGAAGTGGGAGGAAGCCGGAGTACCCGGAGGGAACCCACGCAGTCACAGGGAGAACATGCAAACTCCACATAGAAAGATCCCGAGCCCGTGATTGAACCCAGGACTTCTCAGGACCTTCGTATTGTGAGGCAGACGCACTAACCCCTCTGCCACCGTGCTGCCCTGTTGTAATGTTGATGCTCCCAATTGCGGATTTTGTGAATGCAATTCAGTCATCATGATGTGTGCAAGGTAAGAAATTGCTGCAGTGCTGTATCTTAGGGCTGCTGTCTGCTTGTTAAGGTCGGCAGTGAAGTTTAAAAAGAGTGCAAGACGAAATAAAGTTATCCACTCTCTTTGTCTCTCTGGATGGAGGCAGGGCCACTAGCATACACACACAGAAAAGTGCAACGTTGTAACTTAAATGTAAAGTAACAAAGTAGAAAGGCTCGGGATCACAGCAAAAATGTAATCATCTGTTCCTTGTCATATTTCTGATATTTTCTGAAAGTTTTATCAAAATAAACTCATAACCTTTTGAGTTATGTTGTTAACTAACAGACAGACACACCCCAATGAATACATAACCTCTATATAGTCTGAATGAACATATACAATAATTATACCATGCTTTTGTTGTTTGTAATCCT